>NW_017307141.1:204886-229988 GCF_000935625.1 Nanorana parkeri | reverse complement strand
GGGACTAGGGATGGGACACTACCGCCGCGGAGATCGCTCGCTCGCTTCTGTTTTCTCTTCTCTTTCTCGCCTGCTGCAGCTACAGAGCGGCCGAGCCCGAGAAGGAGAAGAGAAAACAGAAGCGAGCTAGCGATTGCCGCGGCGGTAGTGTTACATCCAATGGGAGAAGAGGTGATCGTTCAGCGGTGTGATTCTGAGCATTCTTAAAGAGCCCCCCCTCCCAGTCCACATCTTTTGGACGTTATATTAATAACGTGCTGGATTAGTCTGACCCAGGGGCGGACTGGGCCCGGGGGCAGGGTGGCAATTGCCCCCCCAGGCCTCTGATACCTTTGCAAATGCCCCCCGCCACGTTGCGCATTGTTACTGATCTTTATACTCTGCGTCACACCGCTGACCTGGCGGAGTTAAGTCCGGGGCAGGGTAGGGGTTAGGTGGGGCAACTGGTGGCGAGTAACTTTTCAGGCCTGGCTAGTAGCTTAGGACTTGAAATTTTGAGCCCTGATCTAAAGTATTGGTTTAGCAATATTCTGCCATTAAAGTGTATGTAAACCCCAATCCTTTTTTATAATTTTTTAAAGAATAAGGAAGGATTAAGACCCCTGTGATTATTTTTGCTGTATCCTAAAGGGTAGATTTTCCCTCACTTCCTGCCCCGGTGACATAGAAGAGAAGATCTCTCCAAAGCAAGGAGAAATCCCCCCTGACAGTTGTCCGGTCCGATTCCCTCTTACCTCCTGTCCCTGTGACACTCTTAAAAAAAATTGATTTCTACCACTGTATGGGAGACAATGTTTACCAGGACCAACAGGAACTGGAATCTCCCTAGCAAGGACACATACAGCAATAAAATCCTACCAGGGATTCTAAATCCTTCCACTTTCTAAGCAAAACACCTGTGAGATCACGCTTTCATAGAAGTATCCATTTCCTTACTCAAGTTCTAACTCTGAAGACTCTAACCTAGTATGTAGGACATTAAATCTGTGTGAAAAATGTAAGAAAAAAAACATTGTTAAAAGCAGACGCTTGTGCTCCCTACAACACTTGGGGGATCTTCTTTTCTAACAAGTTCGGATTACTTTTTTCTATATTTCTTAGCTTTCTGGCGTTACCACCGCAGAGTGGAGAGTTACATGAGCTGTGCAATAAATACTAAGCGGTCAGAGAAGTAAAAGTAATTAGCAGTTAAGTAAAAAAGTGACGCATTTACCTTACACGTGACTACTTTCTCAGATTTTATCCATACTAGTTTGCAGAGGTGCCCGTTTACTCTGTGGTAATCTTGTCAGCTGTACGTCTAACATTTAAAGCAGAACTCCAGGAATTTTTGTTAACCCTTGCAGTGCAGGGGTAGCTCTGCACTGCAAGGGTTAACTGCTCGTTTGTGTCTAGGTTAAAAAAAAAACAAAACAAAGAATTACTCACCCAAAGATCCAATCGAGCAGGCTTCTTTTTTGAACAGTCCCTGGAATGTCTCTCCCCCTTCTCTGCAGCAGTCTAAGGTCAAGTAAATCATCACATCTATATACTGAGCAGAGACACGAGGATGCGGAATAACATTCAAATCTGCGGAGGAGGAAACAGTCTGGAGGGAGGGCCGTGACAGCTGGCCGGCTTGGAGCTCTGGGTGAGTATATCTGTTATTTTAGCACCTAGACAAAAACGAGCATGCAACCATTGCAGTTACAAACATTTGTGAATGAATGGGTCGTTCTCAGGAGCTCAGTGAATTCAAACGTGGTAGGTTGCCACCTGTGCAATAAGCGTCGGGTGCAGTGGTGTAAAGCACGCCGCCACTGAACTCTAGAGAAGTGGAGATGTGTTCTCTGGAGTGATGAATCACGCTTCTATGTCTGGCAATACGATGGACGAGTCTGGGTTCGGCGGTTGCCAGGAGAACGATACTTGCCTGACTACATTGTGCCAAGTGTAAAGTTTGGTGGATGGGGGTTTATGGTGTGGGGTTGTTTTTCAAGGGTTGGGCTTGGCCCCTTAGTTCCAGTGAGGGGAACTCTAAAGTCATCATTATACCAAGACATTTTGGACAATTTCATGCTCCCAACTTTGTGGGAACAGTTTGGGGATGGCCCCTTCCTGTTCCAACATGACTGCGCACCAGTGCACAAAGCAAGGTCCATAAAGACATGGATGAGCGAGTTTGGGGTGGAGGAACTTGACTGGCCTGCACAGAGTCCTGACCTCAACCCGATAGAACACCTTTGGGATGAATTAGAGCGGAGACTGCAAGCCAGGCCTTCTCGCCCAATGTCAGTACCTGACCTCACAAATGCGCTTCTGGAAGAATGGTCAAACATTCCCACAGACACACTCCTAAACCATGTGGACAGTCTTCCCAGAAGAGTTGAAGCTGCAAAGGGTGGGTCAACTCAATATTGAACCCTACAGACTAAGATTGGGATACCATTAAAGTTCATGTGCATGTAAAGGCAGGCGTCCCAATACTTTTGGCAATATAGTGTATACACACAAACACATATACATACAAGCACACACACATGATAAAACTGCCTGACTATAATGCTTCTACTAGACACCAGAACATAGGCACACAATAATGATGCCCACAAAAAACGAAATTTCCTGTCTCTCCATTAGTAAGGTCCTTTAACAATGAACCCAAGAGGTACAAATATAGCAGGATGCAAAAAAAAAAAGAAGCTTCCTAAAGCAGTGTCAAATCAGCTGTTTTTATCCGTATAAAATACATATGTACAGTGTAGGTACATCAGCAGCAATAAGATGCAACAATGGAAAAAAAGGTGACTTTTTTTTATTTTAAAAAATGGTAATTGTTTGTGGAATGCAAACTACGTGCCATCATAGGGCTTCACTGGTGATTTTGCTACTAATTGTTGGAAGTTGCCTAATGTACGAGCCCAGCACACTAAAATCAATGTTCAACTACTAAGATGACTGCCTACAAGTAGTTAAATCTCCCATTGTTAAAGAGGTTTAGTTGCTAGTGTATGGTGTTCTTATTTATAATTATTCAATTGAAATTGCTAAAATAAAATGCAAACATTGAAAGGGGTTTTTTTCCCTTGTTTCATTTGTTTACGTGCAGGTTAAACAGCAATGGTCTCATCATTACTGTTGTATACAGCCGTGTAAAACCTTTTCTGTTTAGTTCTGTTTCAGAGATAACATTTTAGAAAAAACATTTTTTTGGTAGGTCCATTAAAAAAAATTAAGCTTGGCATCAGTATTTAGATCTTGAAACAGTTATTTACTGCTTGAAAATATTTAATTTTCTGAAGAAAAAAAAAAAAGTACATTAACAGTGCTGGACTGACACAGTTATAGGTAACTGAACGGAACGTGTGATAGAATGGGGGTTTGCAGTGCTACAAAAATGTAATGAATTGAATTGTACATTAAATGATTCAGTGAAAGTAAATCTCTTATATTCAGGTAAGCAAGGCAGCCTTGCACGGTTTTGAGGGAATTAGATTTTTTTGAAGCCTATGTTGAGCATGCCCATAACTTTGACAGAGCCCTGCAGGCTCTTGTCTTCACCTTCAAATCATAAGACAGAGAAATCAAGCTCCCTCTGTGCTCTCAATTATACCAAAAAACACAGAGCAGAAGTCTTCAGTAATTCAATCCCTGTGGAAGCTTCTTCATACTGTTTGCACTGCTGGAACTGCTGACAGCAGCAATCCCACATTCCCTCCTGGTAGGCTGTCAAAGTTCCTCATACAGTGTGAGCGGCACTGCTCTGTCCCACTACTGTTGCTCAGGAGACATTTAAGCACATGCATGGTGTTTGATGATTGCTTGATACAGTGGCCAAGAGGCCAAACTACATCATGATGAGAATTACGATACTCTTATAAGGTGCTTTGAGCTATAGTTAATAGGTTGGCTAGATACATCTGGGCCTGTGCTTGTGTAATTTAATCAGAAGTGCAGCTGCATAAACAATGTAGTTGTATAGAGTAGAGGGTTGAATTAGAATGTGTTCCTTTAGAGCATAATGTAAAGACTTTCAGAGTGCCATTTTCACATGATTCGCAAACTAATGGATCAGAGCATTTTTTAAAAACATTTTATTCAGATTATACAGTTAAAGTGGAACTGTACTACCTGCAATATCGGCGATGCTATACTTACCAGCAATGTCTGTGGGCTCCCTCGTTAGTGCAGACATTTTGCCCATCTTGAATGGCTGGACTGGGATGACTCTCCTTCCTGTGCATGTGTGCAGAAGTTATTTTGTTCTGGTATCAAGGCATGCAGAGTATATACATGTAGCTGGTTATGCATTTCTCTACTGACTGGCAAAACCATTGTTGCTGTCATAGTGAGGGGAAATCTCTCTAATGGAGCCCTGCATAACACTAAAAATCAAACAGGGGCTCCCCTATTTCCTCACTATACAAAAAGAAAAGTTGTTTGCCTACTTCTAATACAATGTAATTCAGACTGTACATAGCAAGGTTGGTCATTCCTCTGGAAAAGATGCACATTAGGCAAACCCCAACTTACCAATCCCCCAACTATCTCTACAATCAAACCCCACTTTGGCCATATTGGGCAAAGTAATGGGAAAGGGGTACAAGGGGCAATAAACTGGCTTTATTAACCCTTTCTGCGCTCCAGTACCTACGTGATTTATTGCCAGGGTGCTTGAGAGTCCGCTAAGTATTAACTTGCTGAGGAAGCCATAATGTACAAATATCTATGCACACTCCCCCTGCCCCAAGATTATGGTGGTAAAGCTTGGAACCTGACAACAACAGGAGCTGCATTATGAGGAGGCACTAAGCGTGTCATGCTGGGAGGTGCATTTCTTTTTCGGGCAGTCTGGTGGTAGACGGAGGCAGTGAGAAAGTAGAGGGAAGGCAAAATCTGACTCCTTATAGTCCTTCCTTCAAGGGAAGCAGTTACTTTACCTAATATGAGCAAGTACAAGTATATTTTTAAGCATATGTAAAAATCAGCTCCTCTTACACTGTTCTAGCAGAGCAGACATTAACCAAACAATCCATGTCAATCCTGTCTTTACAAAATGTGACTTAATACCCTTTTTACAGTCATTACATGACTTCCATCCACCTCTCCCACTCTGCAGGGCTAGGGTGGGACATAGCCACAGTGGAATTTGTGGGTGGCTCAGTAGAGTGTTGATAGCCAGGCACCCTGCAAAAGCTACTATCAATTAATGTTCCGACATGAACAAGACACCCCTTGGCATACCGTGTTATATACCATGCACAGAACTGAGTGCACGGGGGCCACAAAGCCTAGAGCAGCAAGTGGGTGGTGTTGTCACACTATACCAGTAAGAAAAACAATTGCCAGGTTCAACAGGTATTTTAATTGAAAGTGGTTGTGCAAATCAAAGGGGCAGAACTACTTTAAATTTGTCAGAGGGAGTCTTTGTTGCAGCTTAAATATATGGGTTTGCAGACATTTATGGCCTTCAACTGGTGACACGTGCATTAAAAGACTCTTCATTAAATCGACACTCTAGCAGACTGCAGCAATGGCATAATTATATAATACAAATGATGCTTCAGCCAATACAAACTTTTTTAGTGACGGTATTATTTAATGCAAAACTCAATCTAAAACTTGGTTTTTATTGTGGTTTGTGTCCCTATTGGGTGGATCTCCTTTCACTTCCTGTTCCAGTGGCTGCTACACATTAAATGTCATTGGTCCCAATGAAGACACAGAGCATAATACAAATCCTACAGAGGACAATGCCCAAACCACCAAAAAAATACCCTTCCTATCCAAAACTGAATAAAAAAATGTGTCTGGCACTCCAAATGAAAAACATATCACCACCACGAACAGTAGCTATGCAATACAAATCCCACTAATGTTTTAATTTCTATGTAGGTAGCTGGATGAACATACTTTTACATTTACTTATATATGAGAAAACACAGTTGCTATGGGGCCCAGCAGCACAGGATACCAGATTCTGTCTGGTTGCAAACTGATCTGTCTAGAAAGCAACAGTATTTATTATAAGGTTTTGAACAAAATCAATGCAGTTGTAAAAGCAATTATTGTTAAGCTTCAGTTCATCAGTGGTCTAAATCAAGGGACTTCCCTGAAGATACAAACTGGAAGGCCAAAGGTTCCTGGGCAAAGTATAACTCACATGATGCATTTGCATTCAGTAAATACTTTGCACATTTACACAGCCTATGTCTATGGACGACAGTACATTTTTACACATATACACTTTACTTTAGATGTGTGCAAGTGGAACAACCTTCAGGGTATTTCTTTTTAATACACTCAAATCAAGAAAGTCAGAGACTGTGAAACTCAGGCAGAGCAGGGATTCAGAATAACAGAGATGAAATCTCAAGCCTGCTGGGGATTGAGTCTTTGCTGCTATGAAAGTTAAAGGACAATTGTATATCACAAAATGAGGTTCACAGACATAGGTTGCTTGCTTGAAACTTCCACCAAACAATTGTGCTCATTTTAAGGAGATTTTGTTGCAATAGTTTTTCACATTTTAAAATCAAAGTTGTCTAAGGTCTGTAACTAAACTAATACTGCTGCAGCCGGTTTCCATTCTGGGAAACATGTATGTATACTAAAATAGCATATACAGTGAGTGGCCAGATTATTATGACCACCCCATCAGTACTTCGTTGGGCCACGAGATGACTTCGTTGGGCCGCCTCGTGACTCCACGAGATGTTGAAAGGTGATGTGAGGAATCTGAAACTGCACTGTTGCCCTTCTGTTGTCTTGTACCAGTCTTGCCACTCTCCGTTCTGCCCTAACATTGACTAGTCGATGATGGCCACAATTCGCACGTTCAGACCCAGATTTTCGGGTGACAGTCCAGTCTTTAAACACTTTAACAACAGCTGCTCTTGAACATTGAACATGCTCTTGAACATTTAATGAATTCTGCTGTTTTGCTGATACTCGCTCCATGGCTCCGAGCGCCAACAATCATCCCAGTTCAAAGGCTGTTAAATCACGTTGTTTACCCGTATCTTCAGAAAAAATCACTTCTAATGTCGTGGTAAACAACCGCTTCACTATTTATAATGTTCTGGCCCACTAGCAACTTCAGCGCGAAATTATAGCTAATTATATATTAAATATTTGCATTCCTTCTGCGAAAATTGCAGTTGGTAGACCTCTGGCGTGTACTACACCCCGGTGAAAGGGATTATACATTTTACTCGGCCCCTCATACAGCAGGATTGACTATTTTTTCACTTCTCACTCGTTGCTAGACTGGCACCCCCAGATTCACATAGGTAACCAACTCTGGTCGGACCACTTTCCTCTATTTTGCTCCTTCACTGTCCCTGAGGTACCCCGGCGTCAATCAACATGGCGCCTCAACGAATCGTTGCTTAAAGACCCTGGGCTACTTGCCTCTTTACGTAAGGCCATTGCTGAGTACTGGTTGCACCATGCCTCTGACACTACTGCCCTCCCCGTACAGTGGGAAGCACTGAAGTGTGTTCTCCGGGGTTTGCTGATTCAACATGGCTCCAGGATGAAGCGTGATCGTACCGCGCAGATTTCTGCACTGTTGACCGATGTCTCCTCCCTGGAACTTAGCCATAAGACCCACGCATCCCCCCAGATCTATAAGGACCTGTTAGCCAAACGCCGGGAGCTCCACTCACTTCTAGACCAGTCCTACATGAAGTACAGGGTACTGACTCTCCGCTCTTTTCATGAGTTTTGGGGATAAGAGCAGTAGACTGCTAGCCAGATCCAGTCGAACACATAGATCCCGCACATATGTGTCTAAAATTGTGTGCCCACGCCAGGGACTGGTTCAAACATCTGAACACATCGCTGGAGCCTTCCAGCGATATTACTCTGCTCTATACAATATTGAGGCGTCTGGCCACCCTTTGGGCGAGGAGCGTTGCCATACTGACCTTCGGGACTACATACAGGCATCTGGGGTTCCATGTCTATCAGAGGGGGCAGTCGCCAATCTTGCATTGGCGTTTATCCCGGTTTCTGTCAACCACTGGGGTATATTTTGAGTTAAACTGGGAGTTTTATCATGCGTGTCATTCATCCGTGGAGTACAGGTGGGAGACCGGGATTTTAAACTTAGTCTCTATGCAGATGATCTATTGCTGTATATTTCCAACCCAAGCATCACCTTCCCCTCCATAATTAAAGAATTTACTGAGTTCGCCAGGGTCAGTCATTTTAAGGTAAACATGGCCAAGACAGAAGCCTTTAATGTGACATTACCCACTCATGTGGCACAAGACCTGGCACGGGACTTTCCCTTTGCGTGGCAGTTAGACGGCCTTAAATATCTCGGGGTTTTCCTGGCTAACACGAGGGAGAAGTTGTTCAATCTTAATTATAAGCCCCTGCTTTCTTTGGTCCGTACCAGGTTACTTGACTGGGCTAAACTACGCCACTCATTGGGTTTGGGAGGATGGCCCTCTTTAAAATGGACTTGCTTCCCCGTCTCTTGTATGTGTTCCAGACCGTCCCCATCGAGGTCCCCCAATACTTTTTCCGCACATTACGCTCGCTACTCATACGATATCCGAGATGCCAAGTTTACTGCTACTTGGAGTGTCTGGTTGCACTTCTGCACTACTGAGGGCTTTACCAGTCTGGTGATGCTATAATTGGACACCTCAGTGAAGAGACGCATTGTAGAGTACCCCGGAACCGTGGCTGTACCATACCCCCCCCTCCCCCCTAGTAATTTGATGCATATTACGAAGGTTGTATGATGTTGTTGTGCCTTAACACTGTAGTGCTGGAGTGCCGTGGGAGTGGCCATGACGTTTATGTTTTTATTGCACTTGATGTATATGCTCCAGGTCTTTCATGTTCTTCTGTATTGTCTTGTTTACTGACATGTACGAAAATCTTCAAAATAAATATATTCTTTAAAAAAATATTTGCATTGATAATTGCATGTTTCTTAAAGCAGAGCCCCCGTCGTTAAATACAGGCATTATTATGCATACACCCACACAGTTTTATCTGCAACAGTATGGGGTATATACAGTCCCTTCCTCATCTCTCCTTTGTTGAAGAACAACATTTCATGTTCTCTTAATCATTGCAGGGGTAGTATACCATACTGCACTTGCTAAGACAAAGCTAAGACAAAAGGGAGGACCTAGAAGGAAGGGGCAGGCTTAGTAGAAATTGAACTCAAGGGTTGCTGTAGTAGTGGAGGAATGCAGCGGTACTATTGTAAGACACTTCATTTATGTTTCCTGTAGCCTTTGCCTTGTTAAGTCCAGTCCTATTCTATGGGAAGTAACCCTCTACAGGCATGACAGTAAGAAAAAAGTAATAACGCTATCATACATGTACAATCAGTTTACATGTAGCTCTTTATATCAATTTAAGTCCACAGAACAATAAAAACACTGCATGATGCAACTTGGCAAGATTTGATTCATTTTGGGCTCCAGACACTCTTTACACTGCATAGGTGTGAATGTGCTGCAAGAGTGCCCATAAACATGATACAGGATTGTAAAAGCCATGTACATAATGTAATCATATATATGGTCTCAGACATATTAGTTAAAAAAAGTGCAAGCCCTCACTGTAGGCTTCCACTTCACTATAGAAATAGTTCCCTGAAGATTTATTTTTGCCTCTCTGCCAGTGACAGGCTGTCCCATATCATCACGTACAAGGCAGAACCAGCATTGCACATGAGATCTTTAAGGGCCTGCCCACATTCCCGCAGCATCGGCTGCCGGGGAAGAGAGGAATAAGGTAAGCATTTATACTTGAGCCCCGAGTTCAGCTTTGAAGACTGAGAGCTGAAAGTCTCTGCCCCCTATGGATACATAGGAAGTCCTTTGTGTCGCATTTAAAAAGATATGAAATTCATTTGTAACACTAGCGTGTTAAATATACTAGCAATCTTGAAATAAGAACTGCAATAAGGTAACCAGCTGGCAGATAAATTACATGACATTCACTAACGCACACCATTTTTGTTTAGACAAATCGGAATCCTGGAAAAAAAACACATGTTTAAGGATTTTGAGTTTAATGAGATAGTGTAATCCATTATTCGTTGTATCATTTCAGGAGCAAGATAAGGAGCAGGCTGCTTGAGGAAGGCCCTAAGGCATAAACAAATCATGGGAAGTTTTCAGGCCAGGAAGCTAAATCTATTTTTTGTGGCCATTGTGCACAGTACTGAAAAAAAGTGGCATGATAATGGAAATTTTTACTGCAACACCACAAGAATATTAATGCAAATAGGCCATTTTAGCCGAGGTTGAAATATACTTATGTAGTTACCTAGGATCAAATGACACATGTCCACCAACTTTGAGCTGTAATAGTTGAATGCTGACTAAGGAAGAGGTCAAACAAAACCCTTGGGTACTAATGTATCCATTTATGGAAATATTTTTTGTTAATTCCATATATGACAATCAAATAATACCCAGGATCCATCGTGGCATTCCAGTATTTTAAACTTCTAATACAGGCAGTCCCTGAGTTACATACGACTACTTACAAAACGGAGGCTATTACTGTACAGCATGGGTAGTTGTATTGCTACCGTGGTCGTGCCGATGAGGAGTACCTGCCTTTTTGGGTCTGTTTCATAGTACTGTACGTACATTACAGGAAGTTGGCTCTTGTTAGACGTGCAGACGAGGGCTGTCTGCCTCTTCTCCCGGGTCACTGAGGTTTTTACTGCTGTCTGTATCCTCATTAGAAAGTTTTAATCTCACGTCCTGTCCTTGAGAGAACAGGAAGTGAGAGGAAATCTACCCCTAGGAAGGGAAATTCACTCCTGTAAGAGTGATCATGGAAAAAAAGGTGTATCAATTGAAGCTTTATCATCAATCCTTGTTTCCACGACAACCCAAAATTGTCAAAATCCAATTGTCACAGGGACAGAAAGTGAGGTGAAATCTTCAGAACAGGGGCACACACTAACCCTTCCCTATGCTATCCAAAACCTCAAACAAAAATGTTTGGATGCAGTTGCATGTACCTGTTCCAACTTACATACAAATCCAACTTAAGAACAAACCTACAGTCCCTATCTTGTTCGTAACCCGGGGACTGCCTGTAAATATATCTGGAGATGAACATTCATGCCACAAAAGAGATATCCAATCCATTCAACTGGTCATCAATTCCTTAGCAGCACTATCTTTACAGTAAGGAATCTCATTAATTTGTTTTAACTTAACTCCAGGCAGATTAAAAAAACATGTTAACACAGTTAAATACTAATGAAAGCCTCAAATCTTTCGACAATGCTAGTTTAAATACTCAAATCTGCCTTGATATTAGCCTCCTGTACTCCCTGTACAGCATCACTTAGACTGCCAAAGGGAGGGCCACCACTAAGGTGTATTTATAAAACATTTGCAGAGTGAACAGCTCCACACATGTCCAAACTTTAGATTTGCAGCACATTATGGCCTCTAAATGGAGCCAAGTGGCTTAGGAATTAAAAATGTAGATGTTTGCAGAGCTATTTGCTGCAGCGGCTTCACTGAACACGTCGGCTGCACAGTTCTAAAAAAATGGTGGAGGATTCAGTGTTAAACTCAGCCATTCATGCAATGTTTACTGTTTTACATGGGGTAACTCATTATTCAGACAGTTTTTCATACACACTCATCCACCAAAACATGAAATTGAAAGTTTCCACACTGAATTGTGATTTGTGCCATCGGGGGGTCAGGCACTCTTCTCCATCGCTGCCAGGTGTGCCCACAGTTGCAATGGCCACTGGTGCTCTGTCCCCACCTTCTCCTACTATGCAAGTCACACTCAGCAGCCACATTCACTTCAGCTGCAAGTGCCAAGATAGCACAGCATTTAGTGGTTTGCTAACTCAGCACTCGCAGCGGCTGAGCAACTGAATGCGCCTCTGGCTTCCTCCAGAAAACTACAAGAGGGGGTGGATACAAGTCACCCTGCAAGAAAAGAGAGCAGCAGTGACTGGTCTTTATTACAGGAATCTCCTGCACATGGGCAAATTGACCACAGAATTACTGCACAGATCTGAAAGAAAGATATAAAGAACTCCAAGATTTAAGCATACGCATGCCTCCTATATTTACATTTATTGTTTTCTTATTCTGGAGTTCAGCTTTAAGTGCACTTCGGCTGTCAAGAGCATGTATGATGTAGGCTGAGTAATACTGCATATGATAATAAACTTACATCTGCTAACTATGATTAGTGGAAGTTGCCATACTGAAAATGAGAAGTGATAGTCTACTGATAAAACACAACCCTACCCAAAAGTGTTATATTTTCTTATGTACAGGATGTGAAGGTAAACCTCTATGAGGAGGACACAAACTGCATTAAAAAAATAACCACCTTAGAAGTGTTAGACTTTTTTCTCTTAGTCATATCTATATATCTGGTAGGGTGATTTTTCCTTACTTCCTGCCATGAACACACCCTGTGATAAGGTGTCACTGAAACAGAAATGGAAGTCACAAACAGCAGGTTCTAACACTTCTCTTCTTTATTCATAACAAAGGTGGCTGGTCTTGCACTTTAAAGCTGAACTCCGATCAATTACAATGACATCTGCATGCCCCCCGCCACAATATAAAGGTTCTAATGCTTTTTTTTAGTGTAGCTGGCACGTGTCATGAACCAAACTACTTACTGTATTCTCCTCAATGCCACAACCTTGCTCTCTGCTTGTTTGGTATTCACTACCAGTCCTATGAAGTCTCTTCTCTTCTCTGGTTATATGGCTGCCCCCTCGCCTTTTATTATGTACTATGCAGGACCAAAGGCCACCATAGTTACTGCATTGCATGTAATGACGTTGACGACCCATCCTCATTCCCGGGATGGAGCAGGAGAAAATAAGAGCACCAGCTGCTACAGAAAGGACATAGCCTCTCTATTATTTCCCCCCAAATTAAACAGGCATTAGTGCCTCAATATGAGGGGCACCCAGATTTGTCTGTAAGCTCATCGGAATTCAGTTTTAGTTTCTCTCTAGAGCTTGCAATACTAAGCCTGTCAATCATTCAGTAAAACCACCCACATCTGATTCTTTGCTAATGACTCTTATGTCTAGAACAGGCAGAGAACTCTCAATGGGATTCCACTGGTAGATGGTTTTAAGCATACTTAAAACACATTTTAAAGCTGCTGTTCAAGTAGCAGCAGCATAGAAAACACTCAAGGTAAATACATACATTTTGTCATTTTAGTATATTTAAATTGTGTTAGGTATTTTTCTGCTAATAGGTAGGAATACACTTTAAACAGTTTGCAGGTCTGAACTAAACCACACACAGTCTGAACAGTTTTACATAATTTGGCAGGTGCCATACTAATGAAACATTCATCTTAACCCATCCACAACACATGAAACCTCTACATGTCAAAATCTCTACATGTCACAACTGCAGTTATGGTGTTCAGCTGAGGTCAAAATACTTAAAAGGGATACTGGCTCTGCTTCCTAATGGTTTCAGATAACAATGCATTTCTGTAAAGTAAGCCTCTCAATTAATTCATAAGTCTTTGTTCCAAGAAAAGGGCAAACACCATTTAAGAGGTTCTGAGGAAGGGGGCGTGGCCCCGGAAACGTGTCAACACTATCTGTGCAGCTCTAACATGCTGTGTTTTGCTCTTTGCTAAAATGAGGATCAACCTTTGTTTTTGAAGGCTCATTGTCATCTACTCTTTTGTGAGTATTATCCTACTTTTGCTGTTTTGCTAATAAAAAATGATCTACACTAGGAAAGGTGCCCCTTGTTTTTTTCCTACCATTTAAGATTTGTATGCAATCTATGTCTATGCCCATTTTGGTTCCAAGGATTTAGGGCCCATTCCCACCACATCCAGATTACCGCCAGACCAGACTGTTTTCGGACCCAAAATGCATCCCAATGTATCCCTATGCTATTTCTGGCCTCTGTTCCCATCAGCGCAGCCCCTTCCAGATCAGAAAAATACTGCTTGTCCTATTTTGTCTGGTCTGGAATGCATCAAAACCGCATGGAACGCACCTGTAAGACCATTTTAAGCAAAAAATATATATATAAAAATCTCCAAACGCTGCAAAATCGCAGTAAAATCGTGCCAGAAATGCAATGCACTATGTTCCAGATCTGGTCTGGAAAATGTTGTGAATTTTCCCGCAGTTACAGTGCATTCCAGACCAGACAAAATGAGACCTGTAGTATTTTTCTGGTCTGGAACGGACTGCTCTGGTGTAAACTGAGGCCAGAAATAGCATAGGGATACATTAGGATGCATTTTGGATTTGGACACAATCTGGTCAGGTCTGGAGATGATGTGGTCAGAATGCGCCCTTAAAGAGTCCATAGATAACAGCTGTAACTCCTTGACCGAGCTAGGCTTTTTGATGCACCAAATATTACCCGTAGATGAGAGATTGGGCAATCCTATGTATATATGAAGCCTCCAACACTGGCAGCCAGCCAGTGTCTAGAGAAGCAGGTGATCAGTTAGGTTGCAAAACCTATTCTGAGCATTGTTGCTCCCATATCCTAAGCAGTGCCATCAGCATCTACCAGCAGAGCCAAACTATTTGCTTATTAACCTACTGGATGATGGTGGTGGTGTCTGAGAGAGGTCATAGTAATTAAGAGCACTGGATTTTCTAAACTCTTTCCTGACTAAATTCACTCACAGGCGAGTGACCCAGGAATTCGAGATACCTAATTCCCTAACTAAAAACAAGTGAAAAGAAAGCTTTGTAATATGTACTTTGAAGATTTGTGTATCAAGCTTCTTAATGTTCTGCATGCTTTGAACTGCTTTTATTACAGAGGTTAACAAAACATGAATTCATTGAGGTGTAATTGCATTTCTTAAAAAAGGACTCTGAAAAAAGTTTTTTAACCCTTGCAGTGGGGCTACTCGGCATCCTTAGGGCCAAAACACAGTGTATTGGATGTGATGATTCACAGGACCTTAGACAGCTGGAGTGGAGGGGGAGAAAGGCTGGAAGGACCGGCATAACAGCTAGCTTTCTCAGAGGATTGGGTAAGTTTAACTTTGTAATTTCCGCAACTAGACGAAAACAAGTCCAACTGCAATAGTTACGAAATTTTCCTTTTCTTTAAAAGACACACACACACACATAAAATATATATGTATAAATATATATACGCATATATATATATATATATATATATACACATATACACATACATACATATTATATATATATACATATATATATATATATATATATACATTATATATATACACACACACACACACACATACATACATACATGCATACACACACACACATAACATTCACATACGTGAGTAAATACCATCACATTTCGCATTACATTTCAACATCAGCTTGGAGTTCCTTGCTGCGGATTTCAGCAACTGGCTGGGATACTAAATTATGCAGCGAAAAGAAAAAAACAGGAATATTTGTGCCAGAAATCATCCATTGTGTAACACTTGGTGTCATCTATACTTCAGAATACAAATTTCTACCAAAAGTGTACGATTTTGGTATGCATGTATATTATTCATTCTCTTAGACCGAAGGGGATGAATGCGGGACAAAGCAGATAAGAGGCAAGAACGGAATGATTTACACAATCTCTCATCTTTGTTACTTCCAAATCGGACTCGAAACCCAAAGTAGTCTCCCGCACAATAATTTCTCGTCTCCAGACTTCTCATGTTAGCCTAATGATTTAGTGCTCTGCATTACAAGCAATTCACCTGCCTCGGGTGTCCCTGTGGCCCATTTCTCTAGGGAGGGAGATGTGGAATAGAAAGTTCCACATATGGTGAAGTCAAGCTGCTTGGAGCCTGCACAGTGTCTGCTATGGGGATAGCTGTTCCTGAAAGCCCCAGCTGGTACTTGGAAGAGATTCTACATTACTACACCTCAGTGCCTGCTTGGTTCCCTTCGGAAACCGTTGGCTTCTCATACAACAGCCATTTTCGATCTCTTCAACCCTTTTCTCCCGGTTCTGTATCCAACTGAACAGTTGGTCCTCTACTGCTGGATAATCAAATTCTTCCATCTGGCCCTATCCCTGTGGAACTGAAAAGGTGTATGTGTGCACCCGGTCTCCCTCACATACCAAGAGAGGCACTGACACACTGACAAAAAGCATTAAGCAGAAGCAGAGGAGAAAAGGCTGCAGTTTAAAGGCTATTATAAAGCACACGACTAATTTATGCATATATTAAAATAAAAATCACAAGTTCAAACTTTTATTCAGTTATATCTGAGTTACAAGCAAAATGAACAGTGTTTGTGGTTATGTAGAAACAATTATCCAAAAAAATATGCTATATAAAGAAAAGAGAACAGTCCTAACAATTTTCTCCAATCTCTGAGCTGAGAAAAGTAAAACCTAACAAGAAAGATTTATGCAATTCACACTTGGCAAACATACCAGAGAAATACAGATGGCAAATTAACCATAAAATGTTTCATGCCACACTGCAGATTTGAATATAAAAACAAAAAGCAACATTACGCGGAAAAAAAACACTGTACAGTATCAAACAACATAAAAGTAAAAGGTCATAATTACTTTTAGATTAATTCCAAGTGAAAAAACTAAAACAAGACAGGAGTATAGAATTTAGGTTAAGGTAATTTCTACACATCTCTGTCACCTAGCCAGCGACCTTGAGATAAGTAGACGGGCAATTCGTAGCATCTCCTCTGAGCATATTAATTACAGAGCTGCAATTCCCAGTATTTGCAGGGGCTTACGGATGCAAAATTATACATTCTGATGGTGGAAGTCTTAAAGGTCATGCTTTTCTTTTAACCCATCTCTCAGTGAACAATGCTTCTGAAAATCTGACGGTGGGTATTTGTGAAAAATAAAAACGATTAGTTGCATAATTTATCAAACAGTAGTGAACAATGGATTCCACACTTAAACAGGGTCAAATAATAATTCCTTACGGTTATCACTAGAGCAAAGCTACTAACACAGCTTACTAGAAAGGCCTGTTGGACATCACAAGGAATACTTTGCTGTTTAGCCAGAGTAGCGAAAGCTCAGGGAAGACCTGCATAGGGCCATTTGAGAAGTGGAGTATAAGGTAAATTATGTTAACAGTTCCTAATTTATGCTGTTGCAAAATAATGTACTAGGCATATCCTTTATTTTACGCAAGTCATCTAATATGGGGCCTCTACAGGGCCCCATACATTCTCCAATCCTAAATTGGAGAATCACCTGATGTTTTGTCAGATCAAATCAAAACCAAAGCCATTGGGCTGGTTGATTTTGTTGGGGTTTCAATGTGTGTTACATAGTATTTGAGGTTGAATAAAGACACAGGTCCATCAAGTTCAACCTTTGTGAGCGTGTGTGTGTGTCTGTGTGTTGGTTTATAAGAGTACCTGTACCCCTGTACCTTATGGTCTCTGAGGAAGGTTTCTGAATCTTTCAAAGATTGCACACTTTCTGCTGGAAATTAATTTCACAGTTTTACTGCTTTTAGGGGCCATTCACACCATGTTTAGCTGTTGGAACGTACTGGATCGCATACTGTCAGGCTCCCTATGTTATGGGTGGGAAGGGGCAGGTGGTGCATTCAAGTCAATGGCACCGTAACCAGGCCCCCACCTGCCCGCAGTGTGATTGCCCACACCAGAACTCATGGCACAGCAGTGCCTGCGTTCCGGTCCAGGGCTTGTACTATTTTTTGCAATCGCAAAATAATGGGCTTTGTGAACATAGTCCAACAGAAAAAAAATCCTATGTGACCTTCGTGGTTAAATCTTTTTTCCTTCAATCTTAAGTGGTGGCCTCTTTAGCAGTAAACAGTTTATTACTGATATTATCATCACCCTTAAACATTTTGTACATAAAAATCACGTCCCCTCTTAACTGCCTCACTTCCTAGAGTGAACAAGTTTACATTTTGCAACCTGGCCACAAAGCTTTGGTCCTCCAGCCCGTAACTAGTTTTGTTGCCCTTCTCTTCTCTGTACTCTCTCCAGTTCAAGGACATACTTTCTGTGGATTGGTGACCAAAACTACAGTGTTTTACAGGATGCCCGTTGGCCTACCAGAGAAATTATGTATACTTACATTGTGCCAAGCTGGAACCAACATAAAAGTATACATTAAACCTTTATCGCTTGAGGTCAAATGTTCTGACAGGAAATTGTAAAGCGATCTTGTGCTGCAGTAGCTGCTGGCATATTTCTTCCAAAACAAGTGCAGCAACTGTGGCTGGCAATCCCGTCTTATTAGTTGCACACATACTAAACATACAATGTACAGGACAGCAAGAGATGGACATGTGCAATAACAAGGCAAGATTGCTGTCCAGAGCACTAGCCCTTGTTTATGAAAATATACCATATGTTTAACCAGAACCCACTTAAGCCGTTTTCATCACCCCTCTATGACCGAATGCTGGGAGCCTGACTGAGCAAAGCTGCCTCACACTATCCAAAAAAGGTTTTTATTACATATACACTTCTAATACATGAAAACATAGCACTCCATAGTAATACATGTGTATGAGTGGGCCTGGCTCCAGCATTTTTAAATAGTTTTTGTAAATTACCATCAGGAGTGACATCACAAAGGAGTGGGAGGGGGGCGACACCAAAATGACTCGCAGTAATGTTGGTGTCAGCCCCTCGGTCATGAACCGAGTGCCCAGCAGCAATACAAGAAAGGAGGGGAAGAGGTGGCATACTTTATCCCTCCAGATTAATGTCATCTCACCTCTCTGCCGGCATCTCTCCATCACTGAGATGGCTACCGGCAATTAAAGTGTTCGTAATGACGTTACGGCGGGTGACAACCGACGGCCACTCCAGGTGACACCCTGCCTGGAAACATCTCTGCCCATCAGTAATACCGGATGTTTCAAATATCACTATGATCCATTTATTTATAAACTTTTCTAGGGGTACCAACAAATCACTCAAGGTCATTTAGGAATATCTTTGTAATGTCTTTGTAAAATCAGCAATATTGCATCTCTTTTTGCACCTAGGACATACCAAAAGGCATACACTTATACATGAGACAACTGCTTTTAATTTCTCCACTTTACTGGAAGAATGAAGCACTGTTTCAATGAGCTGTAAGGGTACCAACAAATGTACCCATGTTGGTATAGGAAAACTACACTTGTATGTGCAAGCAAAAGAAAAATAACAGCTGCACGTAGTAATTTGCTATATCCTTTTACTGATGCAGTATTTGTCTTTTATTGTGGCCATGGGTAAGGGAATCAGCCATTATATAGACTAAAGCCTAAAAGATCTTTGGTTTTCTGTGCTAAAATGGAAAGGAAGAGGAGCAGATGAGCATACAATAAATATATGCACTTATTTGTTAAACCAAAAAATAAGGTTTTAGAATATTTGAAATTGATACAAGAAACATTCATCCCATTATCCCGTTGCTGTTTTACTTGATTTTACTCTCAAAAAAGTATGACCATTACAAGATGTACAGCTTAAAGCTCAATAGCAATATCAGCTACTTGGAACAAAAAACATTCTTGTATTAGTATATGCCAATCTTTCATGCCAGAATCAATTAGTCTCATTCATTAAGCTTCCCCTTATTACAGTAATACTCTAAGTAAGATTTGTCACTGGTTGAAAATAAACACCCTTGTGGGGTAAAATAGGGGAGGTATGGGGGTAAAATAGTTATTTTAGCGTAACTGTACAAATATCCATTGTATTTCAAGCTTTTTGCCATTCATACTAAAAATTCTAATCCTTCTCGTAAGGGAGATCACAAAGGGTCGTAGCAGGTATAAACTCATCCTCTTCATTCTTTAAGACTATAGAGTGCCACAGGGCTTATTTCCTTTTATTTGCAATATACATGACCACCACTGGGATCTTAGTGACCATTGCTATTCAGATGACAAACAGCTCCACCTGTCTTTCAATCCAGATACTGGTGACGCTGTGACCAAGAACAGGTGTTTCACTGACATACAAGAGCAGTAGAACTGTAACTGGTCAAAACTGAACACAGACATGACAGAAGTGCTTGCAATTGGATGGAAGAGGCTAGCATTATAGTGGCAGTAAATATGTCCAGCTGGTTTAAACCTTGAAAATACTACTCTTATGTTCTCAGACTATGTGTACAGCCTGGGCATGATCCTAGACACTGACTTATCCATTAAACAACAAGTAATGTCCCCCTAATGTCCCCTTGGCGTACAATTAAATGGAGAATATCCTGCAAAATCTGCCTACTCATGAATAAAGTTGTAAATAAACTTGAGCCCTGCCATTCTGACAGAAAGCTTTGTTACTTATACTCCTACAGGCTCCCTCCATTCCTCATAGAAAATAAGATTACACATGCCCAGAGTCATCTTAACGCTTTTGGATCTTCAGCATTCTGTTATGCAGCACCCAAAATATGGAACTTACTCCCATTCACTGTCAGGGACAAGTAGCTTAAACAGAAATTACAGAAAGGAGCACGAGACCAAAAACAGATGAAAGCTCTCAAGGTAATTTATTGGTAAATACGTCATATAAAAACGGCCAAAGTGCTCTGGTGGCAAAACCCCCTATATCAGGACTCAACGCAGGATAAACGTGTATGGACTCCAGTAACCACACAAATCTATTCTACCACCCGTATTAAACTCCCCTCATGGAGTAACCATTCCTGAGCTGCATCGCTAGAGCTTTTGAACTTGTTTAAAGCTTTTCCTTCATTCCAACTGCACATACTAGTTGAAATGTTCACCAAACCTATTTAAATATGCTGTTCTGAAATCCATTGCTTAGGAAGCACCCTCTCTGGATGTTTTCAAAAGTAATCTCAAGACACATCTATTCACCAAGGCTAAGGCCCTGTTCACACCTTTACGTTCTATGAACGCTCTACAAAACGTACAAACTTGAAAATCCCATTGTTTTCTATAGATATGGTTCACACCTTTCCGTATTTCAGCCCGTCTGAACGCCCTACAAAACGGCCTACGCCCAAAGAAGTACATGTACTTCTTTGAGGCGCTTTGGTCTCGCGTTTCCATTGGGAAACAGCCAAGTAGCCCTCGGAAACGCGCGTTTGTCGTGCGTTTTTTTACCGCGAATCGCGGTCGAAACGCGCGACAAACGCGCATGTTCAATACACCTAGGTGTGAACCCAGCCTTAAAGTAACACCAATTTGATAAGCACTTTGAGTCCCCGGGGAGAAAAGTGCTATAGAAACATTATTAAAGAAACGTAGGCTACCATTGCTCTTCCCCAACAAAACAAAACATAAGGCAAAAAGATATAAAAAATAAAACTTTTCTGGAATTGTGAATTATGCTCTCCCCAGAAATGGGGCCCCCCCACATGGCAGTTTTTGATTATTTATTTCATCTATTATATGCTTCACATACCAAGAACAACATTTGCAGATGCCTTGTACATTTAGCTGCTCTCATATAATGTAGCAAAATAATACATATAATATACAAATAATATATAAAGCAAAAGCATAAGGGAAAGCTGCAACAAAAGCTAAAAGGGGTATCAATCAGTCTTTAAACTGATAACTTTAAAGCTGAACTTCGGGCAGATATAAAAGACACACATTAATACAGTTCTGTAATCATTAATATATTTCTTCTTTTTTTTTTACATGCAAGTACCCAAATATGACCTGATATAAGCCTCTTGCAGTCCCTGTATAGCAGATATAGAGTGGGAGAGGAAGCAGCAATACATGAATCCAATTAGGATCCATGTGCCAACACGGAGCATGCGGACAGAAAGAGAAAACAGAATGACAGAGAGATGAGCTCATCACGGAGTGCCAGTTCCTTTCACTGGACAGTCACAAGCAGGGTGCATCATCCAGCAATACCTGGGCTCTGAGGAAGAGAGTTGGATGCTGGCCAACAGATTCGGGACATCTGGAAGCAAACAAAATGTACTGAGGTGGGAATCTTTGGATTGAAGCTTCCCTGGATCTTATAGGACCAAGAACATTTACCCATGCTATAGCTAAGAGGCATTATTTGGGAGGGGGCCACAGGAAACACTAGTGCTGTTTCCAGGTTCTGTGCATTTCCTCTAATCATGTATATGCATACTGTGTAACAACTAAATTTGTACATTGTAAAACCCAGTATCTTGAAGGACAAATTATGGTGAAGCTACTGAATATTACGTAAACAAAGGCATAGGTCATGCTGAAACTTCTAAAATGGCTAAAGATTATTTACTGCTCTAACAACACTACAAGGCCTCACAAGAATAAACAGAGAATTTCATTAATTTGACTCCTATGCAATTTTAAATCTCCCATTCTGTGTAAGCACTGTTAGTGAACAGCCCCATTACAGCTTAATGGACGTTGTTAATTCCTAAAGAGTCTTAATTTCCGATTTTTAATCACCCCTTAACTATTCAATTAAATTTCAATAAAATGTTAAGTACTTACACTAGCCTAGTCATTTTTCGCTGTATAATAGTTGTAGCATTAAAACTGATAAGGAATATTGGAAAAGTAAGGAGGTTAATACAATTAAATCAAATTCTATACTGCAAAAGGAAAAAAACCCCAAGCAAGCACAGCAAACACTGAAATGATACAAAATGTTTTAGCACAAACTCTTCCCTGTGTTCTGATGCCAAAAAATCTTTATTGCACTGAATCCACATCTATATCAAAAGCTTTAAGACTACTTGGATATGGATCAGGTCATTAATTTGACAAGTAAAATGTTTTCACCAAGTCATTTAGTGTCTGCATTAATGTAATAGTGTTATACAATATAACTAGGTGCAGCCATGTTGAAAAATTCTCTCTAGTGTCTGGGCACCGACTCTGCAGAGCTCCTATGCATATTTCCCTAAACTTGTCAGAGATTCAAATAAAAGGTGCCATAGTGCTGATTTTTGGAGTATTGAGCAAAGTCAGCAACTTCCACATTGTCTCCGTTTGCTATAAAGTAATGATGCACAGCTTTTATTAAAAAGGCATTTTTTTTATTTACATATCTGCAGAACGTTATGTTTTAGTAAAATACATCAAGTTTACACAAAGTGAGAAGTCAATCCCGCAAATCTACTCTGCCACCTGGCATATAGTATACTAGGGAAGAAGTTCACTGGACCCCTTACTAATATACTTGTGACTCCCACAATCAACCCATAGTGCACAGGTCTCTGGTACACAAGGAAAACAGATTTTACTTAAAGCAGAGGTGCAGGAAGGAAACACCCTTTGTGATGTAATAATGCACTACTATACCTCGTTATTAGGCACTGCCCCTACTGGATCCCATATTCTCACGGACAAGTGGGTAGGCTTCCAGTAAACAGTGCATATGCGGACTGGTAAGGCATTCGCAAGACCCCTTTATTTGATTCACAATGCAGACCAGTTTTCCTGGTAGAGTGAATCAGCCATCCATGTTTAACTACTACTCAAGGATCTGCTGTATCCCTTATCATGTGCCAGTCTAACACTTTATGTTATAGCTAAATTTTAGGGGTCATCTAAAGTCCATATTTTTATCCATCTCTTCCCAGACATTTGTCTTTGGAAATATGCATAGACACCAATGTTTAGTAGACAAACACCAATTTTTCCTAAGGACCACTAACTTCTGCTGCCAATATACTGTATATTCTTTCCATGGGCTCTCTCTCATAATACATATGATGATGTACTCCCAAAAAGTATTTATAAAAACATATGTTACCTTTTCAATTCAGCACAGAAATAAAGAAAGATCATACAGAACAGCATACAGATGTGAAGCACATAAGAGTATATACAGACTTGAGACTAAAGCAAAAAGAGATCAACTACAGGCATTACTTATAAGCACACAATACTATAGGTGCTGCCTATCCAACCTGTCAAGCAGCACAGAGGAGGCTTCTAACTGAAGAAAAGGGTGGAAATAACAACCCCAACCTATAAAGGCTACTTTGTAAAAGTTTTAGTAGGTATGAAAAAAGTACTTTTATTAGTTAAAGCTGTGTGGGGATTTGAGATATTATCATATGTACTTTCAGTTGGGTACCGATTATTTCTTTCTTAGAAAGGCAACACATATAAAATGTCATTACTCTCTCTTTCAGTCACCACTACAGTAAAATAAAAAAAAGTTCTTACTCTAATATAGTGGAGGGAAGGTGCTTTTTCAGCTTTTACTAGATTATCCAAGACCTGTGCAAAGTAAAAATCCAGCTCTCAGTGCAATACTTCGTTTGCAGTGCAATGTTCCACAAAAACTACACTTTGCCAGTCCTCTTCAAGGTCAAATAAGAGCCAGTCATTCAGCCCACCTTCTGTGAGTCCAAGCCGTCATGGATCCAGATCATATTCCCATCAAATACCAAACCAGAACTCTTCCTAGCGTGGGCGCTAAAACTAACATGGTGAAAGAATCTTCGTATTCCTTCAGTAGATCACAGCATGTTTGATACCCTAATCTAACAAAGACCACCTACCTTAAGTGTATGTCAAGCCAAAAGGTTTTTTTTTAGCTTTGAAAAGAGTTTAGAACTCTATTCAAAACTTGAGAGAGCAGAACTATATGTTTTTACCCTCACTTCCTACAGACAATGGTTTCACTATACAAAAAATGGAAAATCAGCAATAGGAACACAAATAAAAAATGTGCATTTTTTTGTGTATGCATTGCTGTTGGAGTTCCCTGATGTTGTCTGATAAAACGTTGTCAGCAGGACAGGAAGGGTAAAGCTTTCTAAGGCCCCGTTCACACCAAAACTTTTGTTGCACATAATTTTCATAACTGAAAATCTCAAAATAAGAAATTCCACTAATTTCTGTAGCCCCCCTTCACACCTGAGCGTAGTGTCGTGCGTAGCCCATAGCTGGAAAAAGTACATAAGCTTTTTTTTTGGCCAGATCAGCGTGTTTTGTCCACATAGCCGCAATAGGAAACGCTTGAAAATGTGCGTTACAATTCTTGTTGCGCGTTTTGCTAATTTTTCGGAAAAGATTTGGGCTAAACACTTTATTGGTGGACTTTGTAACTAAAGCTCTCTAGTTGGTTCATTAAATCAGGACTACTAGGTCATTTTCTCTGTTCACTACTGATAGTGTGATATAAAAAAAACATTATTAAAGTTGAACATAAAAAAAGAGATGTTGA
>NW_017307141.1:184886-199886 GCF_000935625.1 Nanorana parkeri | reverse complement strand
GTTAGATTTGGATATTACATAGCTTTTCTACAATTTTTCTATCTTAAATTTGGTGAATTTTGTTTTGGGAACGCTGGGCAATAACATATTTGTGCACCAGTACCAAGCACTGACCTCTTAGGCCTGGTCCACACTGAGCGTATTGTCACAGCAGATTCAGACTGACCAAAAGCTTCACCGAATAAATCCCATTATTCATATGGCCCATGTGCACACCTAAGCGTTTTGTCGCAAAGGCCAAAACGCCTGTCACCGGAAAAAGTCCAAGCTCCTTCTTGGCAGATCTCAGCTCATTTTGGCCCCATATATCCAATAGGAAATGCGTGTTGCAATACGTTTGGAGTTTTGCGCGTTCTGTCCTTTGGCTTCAATGTATCACAATCAGCTTCTAAAACGCGTGCAATAGATACACGTATATGCATGTGAAACATGCTAATGCTTAGGTGTGAATCCTGCCTTAAAGTGACATTAAAGTCAAAATTTTTCCCCCTCCCCCAATGTTAATGTTAGCACTAACCTTAAAGGGTTTCTAAACCCTCAGCTTTTTTTTGCATATATCTACTGCTAGCGAAAATGTGAAACTGCACGGGCGGCCGCAAAGCATCTTGGGGCGGGCGCATGCGCAGTTCAATTTTCGGCCGGGAAACGAGAAAAGACACAAGGTAAGTCTATGGACCCGCGCAACAGGATGCAGACACCATGGGAGAGTAGGTGCCAGCAAGCTCAGAGGAGTCAGCGCTGGATCGGAGATTCGCCGCAGCGCTGGAGAGAAGGCTGAAAACTACAGGAAAGAAGATAATCGGATTAAAAGACATCATTTAAGGTAAGCGCTTTAATTAATGTTGGGGTGAGGGAAAGAAAATTGCCTTTAATGTCACTTTAAATGATGTCTCTTAATCCGATCTTTTTCCTGATGTTTTCATCTGTCCCTATCCGATCCAGCGCTGACTCTGTCCTTGCTGGTACTTCCTATCCCACGGTGTCTGCATGCGTCCATAGACTTACCTGGCGTCTCTCCTCGTCTCCCGGCCGAAAATCCGAACGGAGCTAGCAGTAGATATATGCAAAATAAACGGAGGGTTTAGAAACCCTTTAAGGTAAATGTTAATATAAAAAACAAACAAAAAAAGCAGCATGCATTATATAAAGGAAATTAGATAACCAAGAACTTTTTTGCATGTTAGAGTAGACTGAGAAAAGCATGGCATCACTATGCGATAGAAGATTACTCTACTGGTATACCAACATTAATCTTTTACAACAATAATGAGCGTATTAGTACATAAAGTAAAATTAAAGAACTAATCAAAGCCACGAAAGAGCTCTTAAGACTGCCTGCCAGAGACTCTAAGAAGCAGTCCGTATTTTATGTCCACAACTTTCCTTCCTAAAAACATATAGCGCATAAACATTAAAAACAAAATGTAAAGCAGATAATTAACCATTAATAGTAAATTAAGCCAGTGGGGCTAAAATGTCCTGTAATCATCAGTTTTCTAAATTACCATAAAAAGCTATATTTTGTAACATATGGTATTCTGCATGCTAATCTTTACTTTTATGTATACTAATGGAGTTCGTTTTATTATCAACTGCACAAATAAAGCCTTATCTTTTTGTTAAAATTGAAAAACAATGACATCCATAGTCATATTACGAATTACCATGTGCATGGTGACACACAGATAACATCAATATGTTAAAAATTATAAATAGATACCACAGCAATCTACATATAACAAGTGTTATTAAAATATTTTTATGTGCCATCACTGAAAAATTAAAGTCAAAGTAAAGTTTTTTTTTGTCAATGTGATGGTCCTGAAAAGTTCAAGGAGATACATTATAGAGCAATTATTTCTGTTTTTCATATACTAAACACCCAAAACTCTCGATGTACAGTTAAGCCATTGGAACAAAAAGGACTAATTTGCATGGTTCGTCCCACTATTGTATAATGAGAAATAATCCACTTATTTTTGGGATATGCCATGGAATGGGACATATGAACACCTTCTATTATAAGGCGGCTCAACTGTGCTACTCATTTACATGTAGCCTATAATACAAGTGAATGAAAGTCATCCATACCAATTTACTGCTTCAATGAACTCTACTACACCGATATGGCCACAAATGATGCAAAGTCACATAAACAGCCCGTTTTGTGTACATTTACTATTTATGGTATCTCTATCTCTCTAACAGATACACATGGAAGAATTCAGATACTTAGTGACCACTTGCTTTTTACTTATGGCACAGCAGAGTATTTCTGATCAAGGAAGCCAAAAAATCCTTGATCCTCATGCAGTAGCACATATATGTTGCACTGTGAATCAGAGCTGATGAAAAAGGTTGGTACAGACACAATTTTTAGGGTGTCTGGTCCTGTGCTGCATATCTCCTATTGCATGGAAACAAGGTAAAGTGTGAGTTGACAGTAACAACACATTGAATATGTTCCCCAGGTAGGTTTGGTGGGAGCTTGTCTGCTTTGGCTGGGCTGCTTGCTTAGCAATACTTTAGAATAAAAAAGCAAGAATAAGGAATACACTCCTCAATATATTTATGTCTGGTCAGTGAATTTGATGCCAACTTAAACTGAACCTTTACTTTGCCAACAGTATGAACAATGACTCGTAAGCAGCCTAAATGTACCATTTTACACTACTTTACCACCCAGTCTACTGCCAGAGTCCACATGTGATAACACTAGGCCACGTGACTGGTTGCTTGAGCAGCAAGCACTGTATTTATGGGAGATGCAGGAGTGTTAAAGGTTATCCACACCTGAAGGAGGCTTGAAAAGAGAAACAGGCAATTAGGCAATTCTAGCAAGGTAAGAGCAGGCTGCTTACTCTCAATCTGTCATTTACAAAGCATAATAAAATTAAGCAAAAGAGAACGTAGGCCCCACCAAGTACCTGAATGAACCTCTAGTGTTCTGATATACCACTGCCCCCAAAACTCTGTATTCAGCTTCCTGGTTTTCAAGAAGTCAAAGCTTTTGCATAATATAATCTGCATAACTCCTACTGGCATTCATATTACACAGGGTAAGTGGGAACCATTCCTAAACAGGAAATATTGTAAAAAAAAAAGTTTACAAAAAGCGCTTTGTGGAGGTTACCACTTTGCCCATAGTTCTATGATAAGCGGGGTATGTGAAACAAACAGAAGAATACGTTATACAGGCTGCTAATCTTTATAATCATGCTTCATTTCTTTGCTTTTAGTCCTATGTATTGACCATTGACTACCTGTTGATCCCTCTAACAAGACCATTAGTCTACCATTTCCTTTAATAGAGTGACTACGCTGCACGTTGCACTCAGACTTTGTGTGAGTTAATAGTGTTGTCTCTGAAAATTCACAAGCTTCAATGTAGCTCATCAATCAGCAGATTGGCCAGAGAAGTTATGGAGGTTTTAGTTTCTATATTTACACATCACAGGAAAAGAAAGGGCAAGCACTCCTAAAACCCTCCCACCATGATCTGCATTCTCTTGGAGCCAGAGCTCACGTGGAAGCATCAGGAGTCAATTTTAAAGGTAAATGGCAGTTTATAAAAAAAAAAACAGCCAATTCACATAGAATAGGGGTAGCAATCATCATTATTAAAAAGAGAAATAGCCATGTGATGTCATTCTGTATATCACAAGTTTACTTTAAAACACAAAACCATGCTACGCCAGCTTGGTTTTCTATGGCTCCTGTTCAGACATTTGTCTAACTATTTTGTGTAAGTAATATGGATGCTGTAATATATTTAGGCAATCAATATGTCTTGAGATTTAAATAATTAGAAAATTGATTTTGAATAAAGAATCCTTTGCACTAAAATACAATGTCTGCTTATACAACTCAAGTTCAGAGCTTCCAGACACAAAGCTTCCTCAACGGTGTAGTTTTTATTTTAGGCTTTTCTCTAATGAGTACATGTGCTCCAATTGCAGAGGAGGCCTCGTCAGAATGATTCATCCACTGAGTGAAACTCTGCCTTCCTGGGCAGATCTAATGTCTCCACTTGAAAGTCCTAAGTGAAAGCATGCCAGACTTTGGTGGAAAAAGCACAAGCACAGGTTTGCTACGTTAAAGTCGGCAATTAAATGAAAGTATACCATATGAAATCCTTCCCTGCAAAAAACGAACCGGCTGGAGGAGAAAAACACCAGAAAAAAAAAAGTAGTATAATGAAATGTTTCACAAAAGAATTTCACTTTCAAAAACTTCATGACTGATCCACCACAAATTATTCAAAGACCCTTTGAACTGGGTAATATGACCTAGCAAGCACCTTTCAGCCATGAAAGTGCAGCAAACAACTGAAAGTAACATTCAACACTTGTCAATTAAAAACTGTTCATATCATCAGTAGACCTTTACTTGACCCTGCTAGGGTACAATGTAACACTGACTGGCCGGTGGCTTGGCATATGTTAAAGGAGAGCCCCAGAGGAAAAACAAAGTCAAGTTGTATTCCTATTTAAATTAGTTTTTCATTTATATTTTATTTAACCATATCAACAATCAGTAGGCCATAAGTATTAAAATGGTGCAGTGGAGAAAAAGCTGTATGTTCCTGAATACACAAGGTGTGAAGTCAAAAATTCTATGTTGTGCATCTGAAGGAGTGTTTTTTTAAAATCTTGCACTAAAAACATACTAATTTTCCCAGTAAAGGACATCACCTATGCTTTGATTTTTCCTGGCCATGTCCTACCCAAGAGTAATCAGCTACTAGATGTCAGGAACAGGTAAGAAAAGGAATAGATCTGATAGACAATGAGTCCCATTTAACCCTTTTGCTGCTAGAGCTGTTTTGCAATGCACATTTTAGGTCAGAAGATAAAAACATAATGAGGAGAATTTATCAAAATTGAGCAGACAAAATCTGTCCATGGCAACCAATCAGCTTTAGTTATTTTAGTGCACATTTTACCCATTTTTGGGGTAAAATATAAAAGATGAGGTTTTATTGAGTAAATGGATACGATATATGTCAAGCCCTAAAACTGCACGTGCATGTGAAATGGAGACTAGCTATGATGCACAAAATTGTCCATAGACAACAATTTAACAGCCTTTACAGGTTATCAGTTTAGGAGTCAATTGTGAATGATGGATCTAGAATTACTCTCATATTGGTATACTAGACTACAAGTGTCTCCCCTGCACTCCATTGAAGCTAATCAAGCAAAGGTCGTAAACCGGGTTCATTGATCAGAGGGCCAATCAGATAGTGGCTGTGATCAGTGTTAAAAAGTCCCTGTGTCCATAGTCACTAGGAGCTTAGTGGTCTTTGGGAGTTAAAAATGGGTTTGAGAGCAATGGGAGTAAAAACATGATCTAACATCTGTGGTCAGGTGGGAGACGAATAATGCCCCATCACTGGAAGTAATTGTGCCCCAGCATTGGTGTCACTGGAGGAGTAGTGTTCCATTATTGGTCTAAGTGGGAGGTACAGTGTGCCATCATTGGTGTCATTGGGAGAATAGTGCCCTATCATTGGTGTCAGTGGAAGAATAGTGCCTTATCATTGGTGTCAGTGGAAGGATAATGTCTGATGGTTGGTATTAGTGGAAAGAAAGGTCCCCCAATCCTTGTTGTTAGTGGGAAAAATACTGCCCTACTGTTGGTATCTATAGGAGAAATAGTGCCTCAGGGGCAAATTAAAAGGTAAGCAAAAGGACCATAGTCAGGCATGTCATACCAACATCAAGTATATATAAAACAAATTGAACCTGTGCTTAGGATCATGCTCACAAGTATTTATATAGTTTGACTAAGTTGTAAAAATCACATTGAGGGTCAAATCACACCATCTGCATTGGAGATGCGCTAGAACGCAAGACAAAGCATTTTGTTTGGTCACGCATGGTGCTCCTTCACACCACCACGTTACGGTAGGAACACTGTGTGCTCTGAAAAAAAGGAAGGCACGCCTTTACGGAATACAACACCGTACAACCCCCTTGCACTGTACTGTGTCCATAGAGCTGAATAAAATATCACTTGTGCCATTTCAATAAAGTTCTAATAAAAAAAGTACACAGTGCGACATGCTGGGATCAGTGCTTCGGCACTGTGCTGGGGCACCGCACATCAGACACTGTGCGATTAGCGCAGTGTCTGGTGTGAATGGGCCCTAAAACAAGCCCTCATTCATCCCTGTATCTATAAGAAACTAATTTTCAAGGTTCACAACACAGGCAGTGTTTTTTTTTTTTATTAAGAACATATTTTGACAGGCTGCTAGCCCTTTAATCTAAACAACCAGCAGGTGCTTCTAAGCTGTTAGACACCAAATGAAACCTGACTCGAGTCCTTGTTGTGATCTTTGAGGAATAACTTTACGATAAAGGTGATAAAATCACCTAGAAAGGTTAAAGGATATATAAATAGTTAAATATACATGGTTTGGGGACAGGTGCACTTTAGGCACACTACATAATGAAAAAAATTATACACCAATAGGACTTAACTTACAAATTAAAGAATTTACTAATGTCAAGCATGTGTAATAAGTTAAAAATTGACTTTGAATGGAAAGCAGTGAAGCAGGAAATGTGGATAATATTCTTCTACTTAAATATTACTGATCAAATTATGTCTTTGTTATATGGTTTATAGATATTTCTCTATTAAGCATCTTTAATGTTCCACCACACAAATAGGTTTTATCCACCAGAGAACTGAGCTAATTACTTTCACAGGGACCTGCTAGATATATCTACCACATGTTTATAAATCCAAAAAACTTACATACTGAAACCAATGCTAGAAGATAGTCGTTCAATGTATATTGGAGATGGAAAATATCAATCTAAGCCTTTGTAGATAAAAAAAAAAAGAATAGTTTGCTATGGCCATGTTTACAGTAGCCCATAGCAGGAGCACAAGGAGTAAAAGCTGTAAGGTTGAGGTGTATGACTATGTTCTGCTTCCAATGGTCTTATCAGTGGTAAGGACATGGCATAGCCCAACAGGACATGCTTATTTCATGTAAAAAAAGTGGAGTAACAATATTCTGGCTAAAAGTTCAACACTACTTTGGGTAGCGCCTCCACTTTTCCTTCCTCCACATTTATAGAACACAGAGAACATACTGACCAAATATATTCAATATGTGGTTAATTGTTTTCTGATTTCTAGTCATATTCCTATGTTAATCAGCATACCTGGTCTAGATGGGCATCAGTATGATTCTTATACTCTTACCTCTACCAACTCATAAAAAATCATATTAGTACACATTGAGTCACTAACAATTAACAGTTCATGCATTGCACACACAAATAAGCAATGAAACTAAAATTGCTATCTATACAAGTACACAAAAAAAAGGGCATCATATATTTAAAGTAAACTCGTGAAAAAGTTAAGACTGCAACTGTTGATGACTTTCTGTAAATGCTGGTTGCCTAACTTTCATGCTGTGCCTATAGCTTAAATACTTCAATGACATGGAACAATGCAGATAAAAACTGACTTTGACTGACATCTGACTTTCCTGATCTACTTGCTTCTCTTCTAGGCCATTCATTAAGAAAGCAATAATGCTAAACAGCCAGACAGTGAGCATTTTCAGAAGGTTAGCAATAGCAGTCCACATTCTTCTTTGCAACACCTAGCCAAAAATTGTTACTTCTTGCTCATTATTTATCATTTTTCCATCTAAAAAAGGCACAAAAATGGGGTAAAATAGAACGAATGTACATATAATTAGGAATGTAAAGGGGACATAGATTCCATAGAGTAACTCCCACTGCATTAAGGAACCAAAAATGTTATATATACTATCTGCACACATAGTCGAATGGAATGATGGCAGAAATAGGGCTTGGAAGGGATCAAAAATAAAGAGAAGGAAATGGAAAAAATGTCATTGTAAACCAGGACTGAAAAAAATTTAGAAACAGTTTCCCTGCTGCTGTTTGTTTTATTTTTTATTGGAAGTCAGGAGACCTGAAAAATAACATTAGTTAGTAGAAAAAACAAAACAAACTTACAGTACATGGACTCAAAGTAATCACCTTTAAAAAGAAGTTCTGAAACAAAACACAAAATCATCTTCCAAGATGTAGTCACATGATTCTACATGGTCTGCTTCCTAGCCTAAGGGAAGCGATCTCTGCAGCAGCTCAAGTTCCTAATGCCATGCAGACACATGACATTGGGAAGAAACTCTGTAGAACACGCAAACAGACTTGACACAGGGAGGTACAAGGCTGTTAATCAACCTCTATGTGCAGGGGAGAGGTGCTGATGTCACTAGAGGGTTCTACGCCCAATTTGTGGCGATACAGTTCTGTGAAATGGCGTGGGCTAAAGGATCTAGTCCATTACAGGTACAGGATCTAGCTCACTTTAGATGGAAGCCACTTCCATCAGCCATAGTTGTAAATACTAACCTTATATAGGAGAAAAATCAGTCTATGGAAATAAACAAACTGAATGTATATAGTGCACAAAGGTAAATGATATGCTTCCCATTGCAAACTTAAAACCAGAAGTTTATTAGTTCCCTGCTCTTACCAACTGAGCTAACCAAGCAAACGTTCACAAAACGTCACTAATCCCTCAAGAGATTTAATTATTTGATTACATACACATTAACTCCTCCCTCTGAACTCACACTGTCAAAAGGTTGTTTTTTTAATACACTAGTATCTAGCACCAACTGCCCTGACATCTCTAGGCTCTAGACCAACTGCCCTGGCATCACTAGGATTTAGCACCAACTGCCCTGGCATCACTAGAATCTACCAGCAACTGCCCTGGCATCACTAGAATCTACCAGCAACTGCCCTGGCATCACTAGAATCTAGCACCAACTGCCCTGACATCTCTAGGCTCTAGACCAACTGCCCTGGCATCACTAGGATTTAGCACCAACTGCCCTGGCATCACTAGAATCTACCAGCAACTGCCCTGGCATCACTAGAATCTAGCACCAACTGTCCTGGCATCACTGGAATCTAGCACCAACTGCACTGGCATCACTAGAATCTAGCACCAACAGCCTTGGCATCACTAGAATCTAGCACCAACTGCCCTGGCATCACTAGAATCTAGCACCAACTGCCCTGGCATCACTAGAATCTAGCACCAACTGCCCTGGCATCACTAGAATCTAGCACCAACTGCCCTGGCATCACTAGGATCTAGCACCAACTGCCCTAGCATCACTAGGATTTAGCACCAACTGCCCTGGCATCACTAGGATCCAGCACCAACTGTCCTGGAATCACTAGTGACAGAATTGCACCTATTTTACTATGGTGTCACTACTACAGTCTGTAGAAACTGATACCTAGATAAGTATTTAGATTTTTTGCTCAAATGTAATTATCAAGGCAATTTCAAATTTATTCTTACATCTACAAAAATTCTATTAGCCACAACAAAAAGCAAGCCTAGGTAACATTTCGCCAATATGTTTTAAAGTGTATTTAAGTGATAAAAAGATAACAGTATTTAATGACATCTAGAAATATAGTCCTAATTAACTCCAATCTTAGCAAACTGACAACTATTACAGCTCACAATATTTTATTGTACCTCAATGTTTCTCTGCATTCTACAGCGATACTGGCTGTTTCTTGAAACAGAAGGTAATGATTTAGGAAAAAAAAACAAAAAACAGCTATAGCATTCAAAAATAGCGTATGTGACCTCTTACAATGCTCTGACCACTACTGTATGCAGCAAGCAGGAGGCAACCCCTGTGAAGAGTGAATTCTGGCAAAGTTCTCTCTTCACAGATGATGCACAGCTTAAGCTATAATGAGTTTTTGGGTTACAAATGCTGAACGCATTAATATTCCTTGATGATAATTATCACAGTATAAGCACCTTTCCCAAAGTGAGTAGCATAAAGCAACTGAAGCAGCATTTTTACTACATTTAAAACAAGCTTAAGTCTTGCATATTAAGCATAATTTGCAATATTTGTGCACTCTCTAGCTTAGGCACAAGCAATATGTGCCTAGGGCAGCATGGCAAGCATTTTTCAATTTGACTTACAAAATTGAAGGTTATTATAGGCTAATGGTATATATTTAAAAATAGGAACATGATGGCCAATTACTTTAACAATGTAAAATGAACAGCCATCTAACAATCTATAATGTACATCATATTTCCTTATTACATATAATGCATGTCACATACTATGAAATAAAAAGTAAGGGTCATAAAACAAGAATCAGTCTTAAACGGTGGCATGTACTCTCATCAATAGAAGATGTCCCGATATAAATCTGAAGTTTGTACAAATTATAATGGCGATCTGGAACAACAAGGGGTAGGTTTTTATTTCTACAGTAAAATTAAAATGTAATTGCTCTTCACTATATGCTCCCTGAAAAAGACCTAATGAAAAGTTGCATTTACTGAGCAAAAAGGCTGTAAGTTCCTCACATGTCATCAGACTTCTCCCTCCCTCTGGAGCGTCACCCACTAACATAAGTGAGTTAAGATGCCCATGGGCATGTGTAGTATAGTTGGAAAAGCACGCATGATCCAACTGGATGTCGATGGATGAAGCATGGAGTATCAACATGAATGTTCAAGTCACGCTACTGTTGTGGTATATGTTATGAAGAAAGGAGGAGGAAGTCTGGAAAAACAGGGATCAAACAAAATCTTTTTTGCATTTTTAAAAGGCATTATCTTTTATTTACATATTAAACATTACATTTTGTTTGGTAAGAACAGAGGGATTGGGGGTTGAAATTAGAGAGAAAAAACAATAAAATGTATGTATAACACAAATAAAAGGAGCATCTAAGGAGTGTTAGTTTTTGTTTTGTTTTGCTGAGTTTATGATCATAATACTTACAAGGTTTCTAGATTTTATGAACATTAAAGCGTATTCTCCAGGGAAACCCTTTTTTTAGCCTTTGCACCAAGTATAGAATGTTTATCACCACTACACTTTTTTTGCTGCCGAGTGTCCCCCTCTCATTGCGTCGGTGACAGCACTTCTAAGATAACACTGACAAGATAATACTGCACTCAGTAAACCAGACTCCTGAGCATTGCAATTTAACACTGGACACAGCAAGCCAGACTCCTGAACACTGCAAATTAACACTGGACATAGTATGCCAGACTCCTAGGCAGTGCACGATAAAAATGGACACAGTAAACCAGACTCCCGAACACTGCAAGTTAACATTGGACAAAACCACAAAGTAAAAGCTTGCAAAGGAGATTCACTAACACTTTTAACCTTCTCCACTCAGAGTTTCCGCACTGGAGAGATTTCCCATTCTTTTCCTGACGGGCAAATCAGGTCCTGTCCTGACAGGGAAATCTCCTCAATAGTGGCAAACATGACATTAAAAACCTGACAGAGGTTCTTAATCCCTTCCCTGCTCTGTACAAAAATAACTTGGTTTTGGTTGGAGCTTGGCTTTAATTATGTCTGTTTTCTTACAAATTCCTAAGAATAAGCCCTTACTGTTTAGCTGCCATTAGCAAGTCCAGTTATAGCCAATATAACCTTCCTCTGATGATACATGTTTGATTGTCTAAGCAACCAACCTTCCCATAATATGTATATTTTAAAAAAATGTTGGCTCCTCATTTTTCACCTTCGTAGATAGATATTAAACATTTTAGCAGTTAACCTAGACTAGCCACACTGGCAGCTCCAAAAAGGCATATTCCTAAATTTCCCCAACCTCTTTCAATGCTTTGAAGGTATTTCTGCCCAGGAAGCGTGACCCAATAGAGTAATCCATTGCATATTTCATTATCGCCTTGAATATAGCTTTAAATACCGAGCTAAAGTGGCTTATTAAAGTGTATTAATAGGTAGGCCTTGATTGAAAGTACTTTTCTTATAAAGTACAGCTTTACATAAATGGTGGTGTCTAGCATACCATTCTATTGATGGAATGCCAGGTCATTAGGCCATGCATTAACTGCATTCAGAAAAATTATTTAAAATGCTGGCGCCCCCCCCCCCATACCGTTTCACAGGCATTTCGTTAACAAATCTACTTTGATGCCATTTGAAAGTAATCTGGAATGATCATGCACTTGTTTTGTTTTAATATGTCAACTTTCATTTCTGGAAATCCTAAAAAGCACTTTCGAGCTAATGAACTAATATATGCAAACAAGTAGTCCTTTTATAAATTATTTTGCCACAGAAACAGACAAACATTTCAATGGCTCTTCATTAGCAAACAAATCTACAAGTGATATTTTAATGCATGACTTTATTCCGGCTCTGTTGGGACTGCAGTGGAGTGTGATGTACAGTACTGAGAAAGGCATCATCAGCCACAATGTCCCAGGGCTCTCTCCATTGAGGACTGCACAGCCTCTGCTTAAAGAGTGCATTTAATTGACTGATAGACAGTAGACTCTTTGTTCACTGAAGACAGCAAAGTAATGGCTGCTTGAAAATCGTACCATCTACACAGTCTCCTGAGACAAGTAACAGGGGGATGTGTCAGGAATAAATAAATAATCTAATTATTAAGCTACTTCCTGTCAAGTTAACACCAATTTGTTGGCTTTTGAAAGCAACAAAACGAGGCATTTTTCCTCATTATGCTCTTCTTTTTATACTACTGGTAATCGCAGGCAGATTAAAGGGTGCTTGATGATTTTTTTTTTTTATTCTTTTTTTTTTTTTTAATATAACGAGGATCTGAAAAGCAGCCAACAGAGCTGGAGAAAAAAAAACCCAGCTCGGGTTAGAGAAAATTTCATGCTTGTCTCCCTTCCAACTCCCTAACAGCCCACACTACCGCCCCATACAGTGATGCCAGCTGTACGGCAAATGCGAACCTCTCCAACTGAGGCCTACCAGGCCATAGGCTTCATCCTGAGAGCTGTAAGATACCTTGCAATCTTGGCAGGTGTCTACTGCTGTCATAGGCATAATTTTAAAGGTGACCTACGAAACCCCATCAGCAGACCAAATGCAACAATATGAACAGCTGAAGCTCGACACCCACTGTCCATATTGACTTCGGCTCTCTGAATAGACTACAGATAAAACACAATTAAAATCACAACATTTTGAACACATTTTTTGTTTCTTTTTTTTGGAGAAAAGCAGTACCATGCATTAAGCAGATTTTAAAATAAATCCCCTAAATGCAAACATAATAATAGCAATGAAAACAGATCTATAATTCTTTTTCCCTGCAATAGTATGTATCGCAGTGAGTGTGTTACCATTATATGTTTTCTTATATATTTCATGCATTACCAAATATACAGCAATTCCATTAAATGAGTGAGGCCATACGTAATACATGGTAGATCATATATAATAATGCAGTGTAAAACATCTCAAATTTATCTTTGTGAAATAAAGAAAAAACAATACTCTATGGGCAATACCATTTTACAATACAAGCCTACTCAAGTATTTTAGCATTTTACATTTTGTTTGTGTTATACCTAAAGATCAAACTAATCAACTTGATTCAAAATCCAATGATGAGATGCACTCCCGCTGGATTTAAAGTCAGGTTCATTAATGTAAACAGTAGGAATCTAGGGAAAAGTGATACAAAAATGATATCTAGTGCTACATCTATGTCGCATGCCTCTACAGTATTAGATACAGAATTGTATGGAACTGTACGGTTGGGATGTCAAGATATTCTGACATCACAGAAAATTACTCATGCACAGTTAACTACAATATAAAACAACCCTATTCTAATCCCTTTTAACTCCTAAAAGTGAATATTTGCAGAAAACCTCAAAGTTACGTTTCACAAATTTTTCATTTCAAATTGATTTTTCTATACCACTGTTTAGTAGAGGTAGCCCCGAGGACTGGGCTGACACCTGGAATCCAAAAACAAGATACACTAAATAGCCACCAACCACTGTGGTCTTCTGTATTTCAGGTTTAAAAGCCTACACATACATACACATTTCAGTGATTTGATTATGGTGAGGTAACAGCCACTAGGGTAGCAACTAGGAAGTGATGTTAACACCAAATCCTACAGAAATAATTATTTTTCATTTTCTCTCTGAGCACATATGGATGCTGAAGGATATGTTACTATTTCTGATAACTTGTCAGAACAGTTTAGAATCTACACCTTAAAAATAAATAAAAAAGATGATTGTCTAAATACTCGGCCTATGCTTCATTTTATATCTTACTTTATTATATTCTCACACTGGACATTTCTTTTAAATGTTCTGGCCGGTATACAAATCATGCAGCCATCTGCACAGTAGGTGTGACAATGTTGAGGGAAAAGTTAACATTGCAAATGACAAATAAAAATCAGAATGATGCGATGTTTGTTATTCTGCCCAGCTTTCCTGGACCAACTGTATAAAATAAATAGAATTATCTGTGTAAATCGATGGACATCTATGAAAAACAACACCCAGCAGAAAAGAGAGCTTGCTCCATTACCTACGGTAATATCATGACAGCTGAGAAGAGATGACCTGGACCACTTCTCATCCCTCCTGTACAGATGGCTATTAAAGGGAAAAGTATCCCTTTTGCATGGTCCATGCAGAAACCCTTTATGGGCTTTTCAGATAGTAGCCAGTATTGCTCACAAGAGGGCAAGCTCTCAGATACAACAGAACAGCACAGCTTTCAGCAGTTTTGTGATCCAATGCAGGATATAAAATCTGAATTCTGTTATGATGCTCAAAATTGCCAAGACACTTTTTGGTCATTATTCACAGTGTACATTTGCTACAAATGCAAAAAACTTTAGACTAGTACTGTTTGCGCTTATTTTGCTTAGGATTTCTGGCTCACTGCTATATCCCACTTAAAGCTTGTAGTAAGACTAATTATCCCTTTCAAACCTAGTTTGTACTGATCAAAGGAGCATATTTACTTAAAGGGCTGTATTCCCTACAGCTATATATGGTAATCTGCAAATTTAATGATGACCAGGTACAGTAATGAGACATCTTAAAGGGTGTACTATGGTCAACTGCATGTGTTTGTGTGTGTAATTACATGGGTATATA
>NW_017307141.1:146454-184071 GCF_000935625.1 Nanorana parkeri | reverse complement strand
ATCCATCAATTTATGACATACCAATTTTAAAAACCCTGCTCTGTAGACTTGCCAGTCATTAAAAAGCCTGGGGAGGTCTGATACAAACAGACATCAGCCTAACTTTTAACTTTCCTTTTGGGAAATATCATTGAAGGTCTGGAAAATGTGCAAAAAAAACATTTATACAATTGTACACTTGGCCACCAAGATAGATATTGTTAAAAAAAAAAGGAGAGAAAAAGGGAAGTCTTCAATAAAAAATGGCACAAAGATGATAAGCAGCCTAGTGATCCATGGAAGATTAAGTATTTAGTTGAGAACTTAAGGATGAAAAAGGTACCAAAAACAGGGGGAAGGGGTTTATCTTAAGGAGGGCTGCCCCTTGAAGAGAATAATCGCTTCCCTCTTACCTCTCCATACTTCAAGCCACTAATAAATAGAAAAGCCCCATGCGTAGGCTCTCTATCACTATGCATTTAGAAACTCTGTGTGGGAACTCATTAGCCATAGCAGGCTTGCTTCTGTAAAGCTAGACATAAAAAAAAGACAAAAGAAAATATGTAAACTAAGTAAAATGTATTAGAAAAACGTGTAGTTGCCTTGCCAACATCAATGATTCTTTAGCCCTTGATTCACATGCATTCATATAGCTGAAACTATATGTGGTAATTGAACATGGCAAATTAGGAAGGAATAGGAATGACTTTGTATTTGTAAGCCAGTACATACGGGTCATCAAATGGGGGCGCATCTATTGTCTTGTTAAAATGGTCCTTTAGAAGTCCATAGTACACCCTTTCATCCCTGCACTAGTGAGAGCATTCCTTTCATTTTAATGGTATTGCTGTTTTTTTAGGTAACTACAAATGTAGCTGTAGAACCATTTATACACACATTTGTTTAAAGTATTTTTGTCAACTATTAATAAGTGCAATAATTATGTCAGGAAATGTAATTATATAGTCTTGCCACCGCTAAACACTTCACATTTCAATACTCTAGGTGTAGAATATTTGTTCTTTAAAAAAAATAAGATACATATGTACACATTGCAGTTACTTGATGGTTTAATAATATTATGAAAGTCCTAACTACAATATCAAACACTTATTCTCAAACTAAGAGTGGGAAGACAAATGGCAACTTCTATCTGAATGGTCTCTTTAGGGTACTACACACCACTGTGTTATGAACCATTATTTCATAAACAACTTTTTTATATTTTAAATCAAAATATACCTTTTCCTAGAAGACTTTTGTTTTGCCATAACATCGAATTCTATAAATCACACCACATATCTTTGCTACAATAAATAAAAACTAACCATGTTGGCGTGCTACCAGTATAAAATAATGGCAACAATCCACAGTAGCAGATACATAAATATTTAAATATATGAATCACACAAACTATTTGTGCAAGAAAACAGCAGCGTTCTTTACAGTATTTGACACGATTTTAATTGTCTGGTAGCAGCAGTGCACCAACAATTTAACAATTTGGCTTTTTATCATCTTATTTGTCAGACAGATGAGCCCACAATAGCAAATGTGCTCCTCTGTTGTGCACAGTGAGTGGTTTGCAATGTGCCTGCTCTGTTTCATGAGACAGTTGTTTGGAGCGGCTTGGAACACACATGTATCTTGTGGGATTTATGCTCTAATCGTAATGCCAGCCCCCACAGAGAAAGATTCCTTCATGACTAAAATAGATAATTAGAGGATAGCAATTATTGGTCAAAAGTTATCAGACTGAAAACAAATATGGCTTGAGATTGTCATGCTTATCTTATCATTAAATTGTGGTAATCGCTTTTCTTTAGTGGGTAGTTTTAATGTAATATGAAAGATACAGTTTTTCTATCTACTAGCAGAGAGCATTGTGCTAGGTACACAGAGGATGGTATTGTCCTGCTTAGCAAGCATAAAATGTTAAAGCGATCTCACACAATATGGGGTCTATTAAAAAAATGGGGGAAATAAGAGTGGTGTTGTTGTCCATGGTAACCCAGTAAGGTTTCATCCTTTAATCTTTAGGAAAATAAAAGGGAATTTGTAACGCATATATACACATACACACAAAATTAAATTATTTTACAATCAGTGCTCAACCATGCATACAGCAACCCACAACAACACTTGGGATAGTAAGGGGCTCAGAAAATGTAATCCAGCTATTCCATGACTGCCCAAAGGGATACCAGCTACGTTCTGAAGATGCCTATAGACCGTTTTTGTTTTTTTTTGATCCAGTTAACACTGTAAAAGGACCATTTACTTTTATGTTGTGAAAAAATGCATTACCCTTAATCTTTTTGTGACCAGTTTTGTGGTCATTGATGTCTATACGTCCAGACCAAATATAGCATCATCAGTGTGCGCCAGTTAGCTTGACAATAACTTTCAGACTAATTTGCCGGCCTGAATAATTTTTACATTGAGAACTATGGGGTTAAGGCTTTTCCCCATAGTTCTCCTTAGGGTAACGAGAGGGCACAAACTAGCGTCCTCCCGTCACCCTAAGCTCAGTAGTATACTGAGACGCCACAGTACACCGCGAGCTACTGCTCCCTGTATACTGAGACACCGCAGCTGAAGCGGATCCCGACAATTATGTCAGGATCCGCCCAGCTGCGTGAGTGACAGCTGGCTCTGCCTATCTAGAGGCAGAGCCAGCTGTACCCGCCCGTCCGATCCGCTAGTCAGCGCTGGAGGATGGGAGCGGGGAGGGGGGAATCCAGCCCCTCCCCAGTCACGGCAGAGAGCTGTGACAGGATCGAGAGGTGAGCGAACGTCGGTATGTGTTCGCTCACTTTTCGATCTACTGAGCCAACCTGTGACAGTCTCATTGTCACAGGTCGGCTAGAACTATGAGGCGAGTAAAAAGCACTCACCTCATAGTTCTCCTTTAAATCAATGTGGTCGTATCATAGCTAACCTAGTGATCACATGATTAGGAAAAAACCTGATTGGTTAAGGGGGATCAGAGGTGTCAGCAACAGTCCATTCTGGCAGCTAGCAGCCACATACATGTTGTTTGCTAGCTGCCCAAGTGAGAATACAGATTTACATTTCCTCCTTTTTAAAAAAAATATTTCCTACAAGGAGACCCACCTTTGATTGTAGCTGTTGCCGTTTTTCTTTAAAAGTTTTTAATTCCTCGTTTTCTAGTGGGTCCCCGCAGCAATCTTCCCCCCGCCTCCTGCAGGGGTGCCACCATCGTTCTAATGGAGGAACCCATGCGCGCTCGTGCCCGCAGTGGCTGTGTGCGTCCATACACACACAGCCCTGTGGCAGGCCACGCCCCTTCCCTCTTTGATTGATGGCAGAAGGAGCCCCAACCAGGAAGTTCGAGGAAGGACGATCGCTTCAGGACCGGCGGCAGGGACGAGCGTAGCTGACCAGCCTAATTCAGAAAATGCATTACGGTAAAAAACGCCCAGACCTTAATACTACTTTAATGTTCAGATTGTATAGGGGAAGTTAATCAGACCACAAGATAAAATAGTCATCTATTAAACACAGGTTTCGAATCGCTAAATGTCCATTTTAAGTGAAAAAAATTACTAAACCCCTTCAACAATATTTGTTTGTAAAATAACAAAAATGTCACCAGCACACCGATTAGAGTGATTAGCAAAAGTCCATTTATTGAAAAATTGCCATTCAATGCAATTGGAAACATAAAACAAACACAGAAGAGGGCATTGGAAATGTAGATATCCTCTTATTAGAATCTATGTGGCCTCATACCATAATGCAACAGCTAGTATATTTACTAAAAGACTAATAGATCCAGTGGTTAATTAGGACAGTATACACAAATTTAGCCTAGGAAAAAATGTGTTTAATAAAGTGCATAAAACCTTAGGAGTTCCCATAATGATAAAATGCACTTGTTCGCTTATTAGCGAGAAACCACTTCATTGAATTAGCTAAAAACACAAAGTAATTGCTATCCCCAAGTACGCCTTAAGCAGAATATCTGCTGTTTTGTAGGCAAACATACAGTACAGGGAAATTATATTTGTAAATTAAAGTTTTGGATGCACCAACCTTGCTGTAGTTTTTACACAAGGATGTGGCTTGCAAATATTGATTTTCAACAACCTCAACCCCCAAAATCAGTAATTTATATTGCATCTACAGAAGACAAAAATCTTGTGGCTCGTTAGCTTAGTAGGAAGATATACGTATGACTTTTGACTGCTGGGGTATGGTGGGAAAGGTGTAAAAATGATCTATAACCACCTCCCTAAATGTGGGTCTAGGAACCATCAGTGGCATCAACATGATGATCAGCATGATGTTGTAAAAATTGTCCCTTGTTCTCAAAATTGAAAGGTTCACATGCTAAATCGTGCCCTCACTCACTATAAGCCATAAGAATCATCGACATGTTTAGGAATAACATAAAGAAAACCTACTGTAGGTGTAGCAATCTTCAGGACGCTGTATCAACACCTTCCCTTGCAGCTATTTTGATGATCTACTATAATGTACACATAAAGGTGAAGAAGACTTTTGCATAATCCTAATGCTCTTGCAGAATTATGAAGAACCGCTCATTGATCTTGGACTGTTTAGCACAATACAAGTAGTAAATTAATTTCACTTCATAAATCTGGCACGAATGGCCAACTGTTCAAATTACTGTCTGGCAATATGACTTTTCTAAATGTCACCACTGAATATCATATGGGAGCCGACATCTCATTTCCTTCAAATTGCCCTCAGGGATAACACAAAATGGATAAAAGAAGTACTTGACGTTTCAGCATTTTTAAGCATATTTAACAAGCTTTCCATGAATTAAAAAAAATGATCATTATATGTAACTTAAATCATGATAAAGTGCTGTAAAAGTAAAAATGATTCTATTATTTATGGAAAAAAAATGAAGCCACATTTTGGAAAACAAACATTACCCATTTTCTACATGACCACTATGTTTTTCAGTTTTGGGGCACAAATTGTCTTTTTAAAAAACAAACAAAAAAAAAACATGGTTTCACCAAAAATTGCATCATTTTGTTTTACCACAAATTGCATTGAAACATTATCTAAACCTCAAAACAAAAGAGTAATATTTTGCAGCTTACCAGTCCCTAGATGCGGTGGCTTCATTAGTTTTCTTTTTTCCCTTTATTTTCACCTGGTAAAGCTGTGAATAACTCACTTCCAGCCCTTCAGGTCTACACTATCTTCTCCATGGTATCTGTGGGTGCTACCATGGTTGTTACACAGACTGAACTTCAAACATGTCTGCCTTTGTTCCCCTCCATTATAAAATGGATTGACTGGATTAGTAGATTACAAGAGAGAGATAACATTGTTTATGCAGTCTTTTCAGCTCACAGAAAGTGACACAGACATTTTATTTCTGGCAAGATCAACAGATATTTCTGTACTTGCTGGAAATGTCCTTTGCCTGAAAAAAGAAACTAATACAAGCACCACATTTAAGGACGTGTAAGTCCTTGGATGTGGTGGTTGCATATATTACATTTTGTTTTTGGGTTTAGATACACTTTAATCTATAACATGCAGCTAGTTGAACCTCAATTTTCAGAGCACATGCACATAGAGGTGTCAATCTTTTTTAGTATAAATATCTAACAAAACATTGAGTCAACAACTTTGTTTTCAGTTATGTAGAGGAATTCCTGCCCTTTCTTTGTAAGAATGGAGTCTTCTGCACTGAAGAGACAGTTTAAGTAAATGTGTAAAAATACATTTTAGCTCAAAATATTTTCTTGAACAGTAGCTTTTCCATCAGCTAAGCCCTAAAATGCAAGACAAAAAAAAATAGGCAGCAGGCTCAGTTTACACTATGACGGTGGGAGCAGAAACTCTCCAGGTCTCCATCTATGATGTATTGTGGGGCATCTATAGATCAAGAGATCCAAAGTTGTTGCCTAGAGTAAAAAAACAAAAAATAAACAAAATTCCTGTATATCCGAGAACAACTACACAGATAGTGCCCCATCTGCAGTGTACCAAGTGTAAGCTTCCGCAATGGTTACTCATAGACTGTATGCAGTGTTCTGGCATTTCCCAGGTATACTTAAGGTATACATAAGCCCTAGCAACGCACTTGTCTTATTTGCTCTCTTTTGGTCTGTTAAAAATATAATTGAAAGCGTTTTATTATACGTGTTCAATAAGTGCAAAAAATACCTGTTGATCATATCAGAAATTAAGAGCTGTCCTGTGTCTAGTGCCGATTCCATGTGTTATCCCAAGGACAGTAATGAGCCCTCCCAAAACTTATCTTGGGACTACAAAATTACTAGCATTTATGCTGTAGAGATGGAAGCATGGGTGGGGGTCGGAGTAGTTTGGCAGGGAGAAAACTGGGCAGGGTGTACAAAACTCAGTCCACAAAAAAAGCGATGTGTTGCCACAACAGTGCCTAGAAGCCAAGTGCACTTTTAGAAGATCAACAGGTATTCTTCTGTAATTGCATAGCCATTGAAAGGTATAAAACATATACATTTCATGAATTGCAGAGACGCATTACATACTTTTTTTGCCCTGGCACACACTAAATTCCAATTCCAAGCTAGTGATTAGGAGACCCACCAAGCAACTCTTCCCTAATTAAGCTTCTGACTGTACCGGCTTTACATTACACCCAATTATTTGTGTTATAGTGTGCCTTATCTGGAGCCAACTGCACATAACATTCATGGAGAGATGAGCCCTTCCTCCAGCACCTTTCCTGTCACCTTTGAAAATTGCAAAGCAGACATTCTTTTCCAAGTTTTACAATTTGTTCCAACCATTCAGCGTAGGTGAGGCTGATGGGCCTATTCTATGGCCCTAAACAGGCCAAACTGTTGATGCAGGCCTAACTCTTAATGCAATAGACATGACAGCCCTCCGATTTGTCAACTTTAAGCTACATCAGGAGGCAATCTAATGTTTGTGAGGCACAAGGAGACACTGCTAGCTGATAGTTGTTGGGAAGAGAAGCAGATAGGTGAAAAAGATTTGCCCAACCACTAATACCTTCCCCCAGTTAACTATCTTTGGAGATGTCTCAGGGAACCTTCCTTTCTTCTCATCATAGGTTAAATGCAAATTATCATACAATACAAGCATGTGTGACTAATGACTAAAGACTAATAAAGACTAATGCTGGAAGTTTCATAACCCATTGACATTTATAACCCTACAAGAGACCCTGTCAATAACTTAAAAATGATGCAGGTAAATAGTAAAAAAAATCATTTAAAAAAAAAAAAAAAAGTCAAATTTAGTCACAGCCCCCTCGCTCCTTGCACATCGTAGCCCTCTCCTCTTCTGGGAGTGTCTAATTATTCTCTCTGTCTAAGCTCAGAACATTTGTCCTTCCAGTCACCTCCCCACATAACCTTTTAAGTAGTTATCACGGGAAGAGTAGGGGGATGCTATAGACTGTCCGTGACAGCTCTGAGGCTGCTGATATTACACCCAAGATGGTGGTGCCCAGTAGCAGTCTCAAAGCTTCTGGATGTACAATCAAGGGCGGAATATCCCATAATCCTATAGGGAATATTGTTGTTGAAAAGAATGGTCTGGTGGACAGAGTCTCATCAAAATGCTCATCTTTTCTCTTTAATTAGAAGGATGAAAAAGTTCAACACAGTTTACTTTATAATAAAGTAGCTCTCATGGCCATGTTTGTGTGAGGCATTAAGGTGTGCGGTAGGCTCTTCTAAAAAGGAGGAAAGGTCATGTAGCGCCAATACTTTTTGCACAGGTGTTCTGAAGGGTTTTAGCTAGAACCTTACCAGATGTTATGCTGTGCCAAGTCTGTGGCTGTGAATCTGCATTCTAATAGATATTTATTGTTTTATGTTAAACTGTATGTGGGTGTCCTGTACCAATTATTATTTCTGGTTCATTTTGTGATGTAATGCTCGGATTAATGTGAGCAACTGAAAATGTGTGTACTCAAATCTGACCATTTTCTTTTTTAAGTATAAAAATGAAAGAGTTGCAGCTCGCATTAAAACGCCAACAGAATTGAAAATGATTTATAATTTATCATTTAAATACTATTACAGCCCCAGAAGATTCATCTCACACAAAAATCCCATTAGGTGCCACACACACAAATGCAAATTATTTTGTTTTTAAAGACACTTAAATTTACACTTCATTTCCTCATTCATATACTTAATTTTCTGTGTTATTAGATTAATGGAAACGTTTTATTTCATTAATAATGTATTCATGCACAAACAAAACTGTCCTTTAAAAACTAGAAAGGGGGGAGGGGGTATACAAACAATTCAAGAATAAAGCTTTGCTGTGTCTAGATGCTAAAATAACAAAGATATACTCACGCAAAGCTCTGAGTTCTCCAGCTGTCACAACGCTACCTCCAGCTTGTACCCCCCTCCCTGCAGGATTGTAATCTTCCTCAGCGTCCTCACATCTATACACCGTTTATAGACGTGATGATTTATAGGGTGTTAGACCGCTGGAGAGGTGGGGGAGAGACTTTGGAAGGACCAGTCTAAGAAGAAGCTGGCTCGGAGCTTTGGTGAGTTTAACTTTTTTTTTTACCCTAGACACAAACATGCACTTAACCCTTGCAGTGCGGGGGTAGCCCCACTGTAAGGGTTGTTAAAAAATTCCTGGAGTTCTTCTTCAAGGAAAAACTCACAAAAAAAAAAAAGTGGGCTGCCATTGCTGAAAATGTTAGTTGCCTGCCTATCTCTATTTTTTCCAGTCAGACAATCATGTTGGGTATTGACTAACATTGTAGCCATGGAACAATAGGTAAACTGTCTAGTTACCAGCAAATAAATAGTAAAGAATGGTCAGAGAAGGGAAGAATCGCTTCCCATTGCAGATATCTTTATAAAAAATAAAATTCCTTAAATATGGAAAATCCCTTTTAGACGTGAATTATTGAAGACACTTTATGTTAAAGCCCAACTCCAGGATTAAGGTCTTCTTCTCTGCTTAATTACCTCTTCCTATGCACACATTCACTTATGTAACCAGCTATTTCACAGCTATACATGTCTACCAGGAGGAGGGTCTGCACAGTAGAGCAACGTCACTACCAAAATGTCCCATGATTTCTGTCCTGTTATCTGTCTGTGGACAGAGTCAAAGGAAGAAAGAAAGGGGAGAAAGAGCCAGAACAGGACAAGCAGTCTGCAGAGACCGGCTTTAACATAACACCGCTCACCTACTTCAAATTGGCATGTTTAGGTCTGCAAATACAGGGACTTCGTTTGACATTTTTCCAACCGGCTCCTTTGATCTGATCGAGGCATGCTGGCCGGAAGGGTAATGACAGTGACGCCCACTCTGCACATTTTGGCTGGTTTACGAAGAACCCGGTCAAAATTTGCATAGTGTATGGCCAGTTTAAGAACTACAGGGGGGCTGTTATGGGAATGGTCCTCATGAACATGAGAAATGGTCAAAATTCTTCGGCCTTTGTGGCAGAAAATTAGCATTCCTGAGGAAGGAACCTGATTGAAAGAGCATTTTGCTGGGTGTGTTGACAAGATCCGTACAAGGAAAGAACATCTGAGAAAGGTACTGAATTAATTCTGCACAGTCCAAATTTAGATTTTTGCCTGGAGTTGGGCTTTAAGTTTTGGTTGATATAAATGTCAGTCCACTGCAGGAATAATTTTAACTTCCTGTCATCAGCCGATTTTGAAAACAACATCAGACTCTACAGCAGAAAACTGCATAAAGCATGTAGCATTCCACACTGCCCTGTGTCTAGACACTGGACATAAGCATTCAAAATGGCCTTGCCCACAATGATTTTAGATGACATTTTAACATAAATCTGAAAATGAGTGTCAAAAGCATCTAGAAACAGTTCTGTACACGGATGTGTCCATTTTTGACAACTGTTTATGAGCAATCACGTTCAAGAATTACATTAGTTATACGCCAGTATAAGAAAACATTAAAGAGGAACTCTGGGCAAATTACAAATTAACCCTAAGCACTGCAAGGGCTAACTGAAAAAAAAAAGATATACTCACCTGATCCTCAGTCCCGCCTGGCTGCTAGCCCGGTGCCCCCAGCCCCTTCTTCCAAGGGCTCCAGCGGTCTAAGCCCTGCTGGCGTCATCATGTCTAATGCAGGTCCATTGACTACCACTGGACATGAGGATGCAGAGGGACATTCCACATCCAGAGTTGAGGGAGAGAGAGGTGATCAGTCACTGCTGCAGGATTGAGGAGCGGGTGATTGTATCTCTTAATTTTAGACTCGACCAAAACGAGCAGTTAACCCTTGCAAGGTGGGGGTAGTCCCACTGCAAGGGTTAATTTGTAATTTGCCTGGAATTCTTCTTTAAAGTTTATGTAGAGCCCAAACTTTTTTTATAGCTTTGGATAGCATGGCGGATGGTTAAAACCCATCAGTTGCTTGTTTGCAGTGTCCCACTGAGAAACAAAGTAAGGAAATCTCTAGTGGAATTCCACTCATACGGTTATCACTGAAAAAGCCGTCCCCACTGAAAAATTTACCCACACCTCTGGTTCTGATGACAACGCTAAAATATTCAATTTCCCCTCATATTCAGTCTCTGCAGAAATGGCCGCCGGGAGGGAATTTCGCCAGTAGACACAGGAAGCCCTACAAATTAGCAAGGGTTCTAACTCTTCCCTACCTAAAAAAGGTTTCGGCTATACATACACTTTCAGGTAAAATTCAGACAATTATGACAAATGTGTGTGTTGGTGATGAAAGAGCTCAAATATATAAATATCTTGAAGACACTAGATGCCATCAACAGGTCAGTAATAGCATTTTCTATTTTCATATTGAGATGTTCAGCAAACGGCAATGAATGACTCAAACCAGGGAATGCCCATTTATGTTTTTTAAAACTACAGAAAAAGATCAGACATCTGTCAGGCACCGAACCAATCAGCCACTTAATCATACCCTTGAGACTCAGAAGAAATGTTTTATTTTATTCAGTATGTGAAATGCTGCATGGTCAAGTGGTTTATACCTGGTCATAGATACCCTTTACAAAGCTGCAGTGTCTCTACTGGCATATAACAAAAATGTGCTGAAGGAGAAAACCCCAAAAATAGTAGCCTTACACAGCAACTACACAAAACCATCACATTTGTACTAGCTGTACTTCAAGCTTTTATAAACGTTTAACATGCGAGTGATAAGGAATAAAATCTCCACTTACCAATCATGTGGTTTGCTACATGGACCTGAATATCCCATTCATTGTAGAATACCATCTGGCACTTGATGCATTGATAAGTCTTTTTCTGTGGGAAAAAAAAAATGCATATAAGAAAGAATATATGTCACAAGTACACTATTAAGACAAGAAAAAAAAGTATGTGCATAAAAATAATCAGGAGAATTACAGCTTAAGTGAAAATGGTATACTGCAGAAGAGACAAAACCATAAATATTTGATGACTGTAGGGCCTGTTCACACGACGTTCGTTTTCTGTGCTGACCTGATCCGTACGCGCCTGCACTAAAAATTTATCCCAATGTATCCCTATGTGTTTTATGGGCTACAGTTCTCACGTGCACAGTCCGTTCAGGTTACAACAGAAAAATACTGCATGTCACATTTTGTACGGTCAGCAAACGGTCCGGAAACGCAAAGCGCATCAAAAACTGCAGCTAACATACTGACAGCCCCACTCCAGCCAAAAAACAAAAAAAACTGAAACGCATCAAAAACGTGGCAAAACACATGGCACCGCGTCTGCTGATCCGCACCTGATCTGGACCTGAAACTCATGTGAACAGGCTCGTAAAGTGGTCTTAAAGGGAAGCAAATTCTTTAGATATTTAATTAGTATTTTAGTTTATGAAAAAATGTATTTCTATGCATTGTTTCTAACAGTCTAGTAAAAAAGAAAGTACACCCTCTTTGAAGTATATGGTTTTAAGTATCAGGACATAATAAAAATCATCTGGTCCATAGCAGGTCTTAAATTGGGTAAATACAACCTCTGATGAACAACACATGGAATATTACACAGTGTCATTTATTTATTTTACAAATATACAGCCAAAATGGAGATGCTGTGTGTGAAAAAAAAAACTATGAACACCCTTCCTGCTTCCATAGGATTTAAGAGGCTAGATAGCAACCAGGTGCTGCTAATCAAATGCTCTTGATTAATTGATCATCAGCAAGTGTGACCTGCTCTATAAAAGCCTAAATGTTTTTTGGCAAAACCAACAGTTTGCTTGTCTGTAACATTCAGGTGTGTGTTAACACAATGCCAAGGAGGCAAGACATCAGAAATGATCTTAAGGTTCCCATACACCTTACAACCATCGCAAGACTTTGGTCTTGCGAGGGTCGTGAGCTAATTAAAAGCTCGTACTATCTGCTCATCTTGGACAGGCAGATCGTACTTGCGGTCATCGGAAGCCCGCCCCCCTGCTCTTGGAAGGAGTTATGCAACTATCAAAATGCCTTGGTGGGTGGATGTCAGTCTGGACAAGTGGGCATTTCTAGGAGGACTGCATTTGCATGCAGACTGCCCTAGGTAATGTCCACATGTGATGTTTTGCCCCTGTAGCCCACCCTAACCCCCAGAGGCCTGAGGTGGACCCCAAAGGGTAGGGAGGGCTGACATTTCACTCTCAGGGGCAGATCCTTAGCCAGTGAAGGGATATGCGATCAACAAATAGGGTGCCTGTCACTTTAAGTGCCTTTTTAAAATGCTTTATTGAAGAACAGCATAACTGGGAGAGAAGATATAGGGCTTCAGACATCCATAGCAAAAACAGGCACAGACTCCAGACTCCCCAATCCCTTCAGACTTCCACAGTGCAGAATTACTAGGATACCAGGCTGACACTTTACAGTAGAACAGCAGCTGAATAGGGATGGGCATGAGATCTTCCTAGGGAGACACACCAGACTTGTTCCTGAGGTCCATGCTATCTCCAGTCACCTACAACAGTCATAAGGCTCCTCTGGTTCTCCTCCCCAGATAGTGCCAGACCCCACCTGGGTCCAAATGCGGCCTCCTCCAGGCTTAAGGCTTAGTCAGCTTCTCCAAGCCCGGGGGGTGGACTGAACCAGAGCACATGGCAATCCATGAGTATTTATGCACTCCGCCAGCATGCACTACTGGCGCATGAAACTCCTATTGATTGGCTGGAGAGGCATATACACACTTGAAGCCCTCCTATTGGTTACCCCACTCTGCAGCAGGGTCACACCCCACTCAGGTAGATGCAGTTAATAGCAGCACACCTGGAATTAACCAGATAATGGACACCAACTAAATAGAGATACAACATTTTAGTAGCCACTCCACTGAAGGTGGTAGAAGCTACACTTCCATGATAAAAAAAAATTAAATCCAATGAATAAAGGTTCTGGCCAGGAACAGCAAGACTGGGGAGGAAAGAGCTGGATGTCCTCCAGTCAAGAAATAAGGTACACTCTTTTTGCTTGCAGCAGACAAGAAGCTTACAGTAGGCAGAGAAATCAAAGCAAGTTAGTAGAAGAGAGGAACCTGTACAACTGTGTAAGACTTAAGGTATAGCTGAACAATCTGATTAGATGCAGGCATTGTTCAGGTATGTTGAGAGCCAGCGGGGCCGACTAGCAAGATACTGAAGCTTGGCCCAGTGGGAGATGCCCCCATCCACACAGTTTAGCATAGATGGAGGAATCTGTCACACTTTTTCCATCTGACCATTGGCTGATAGCACAAAATCCATAGGAAATCTATAGGTGTATGGCCAGCTTAAGGCTCGAGTTCTGCTTTAAGGCTTTGGCTGTAAGACTGATTGCAGCATTTGTTTTTCAAACTGCTACTATACACTACAAACTATTTTTAAAACAGCCGGAAATCCAGATTAGTCAAGTAGATTTTAACTATAACGTTTTCAAAACTATGATGAAGAGCAGATTACATTTTCTACAAAGAAAAAAAAAAGGAACCAAGCCAATTTTACATCAACTGGTTATCTTGTTTAACTGCCTAATAAAATATAGTAGAGCTCTTTGTAACAAATCGAAAATACATTTGTGATGAAGTAATGCAATCTGAGTCCCCTTAGATTTGTGGAGTAATGTTTTAGAGGTTCCATAGAAAAAAACGTTGATTATTTATTGGAACCAAATCTACATTTTGCTCCTTAAATTTGCCTAGCTTGGGAACATATTTCAAAGATAATATCATAGAATCAAGATTCAACTTCAGTGCTTATACAGCACCAACATAAAGGTTTATATGTATCAGACCCAAACCTTAGCTTATAAAGTGTGCACTGTGTCTTGCAAAGTCTAAAAGCAATGATAAAGAAATTGTTATAGTCTAACTCCAGATGTTTTCATTTTTAGTTTTGGATACAGTCGGGAAGAGTTAAAATTTGCCAGATTTTTATTTGTTAAAGATTTTTCACTCACTTACTACCAAAGAGACACTTGAACAAAATGAGGGGGAGGTGGTTGTTACCAGGATGGAAGGCACAGCTAGTAAGAACAGCTAGTAATAAGAACATTGTCAAACATTCCAAACTGCATCCTACCAAAAAGGTTTTAATTTAAGAAGCACTCAGAGGAAAATTAACAACTTTGTTTGGGAAAACTGCAGAACAAGACTATCTCAACATACCTGGTACCTCCCAATACTAGGCAGGGTCCTAAATATAATAAAATACTATCTGGCCTCTCAGCTGGCACAATTTAAAAAAATATGATGCCACCATAGAGATAACGCTCTTCATAGGGCTCAAATCTATATATATTGATCTCCTTTGACTTTTACTTCAAGCTAGACCCAACCCATTCCATTTGATGGACACTCATTAGAAATATAAGATAAAATTACATTTTCAAGTAATTTCCTTTAAACCCCATCTTTCACTCTGGGACTTGAATCTCATTATCTCCATAAGATATAAGGTGTTTGGAAATCATACCTTATCCACCTTGCAACAAAAATACTCTCTACCACACCAAGAAATACTTGGTTACCCTCATGTAAAACATTTAAACCATAATAAAGTGCCTATGACACCTCCACATCCTTCGAATCCAAATGACAAAATCACCAACACTCCCAAGGTATGATTTTTGCTTTACAATATATAATTTACTACACGCCCTCCCACTTACATGGGGGGGCGGCAGAAAATCTAGGGAAAACTATAGAACCAGAAGATTTGAACCAAAGTTGGGAAACCACCAAGTCATGTTCTAATGTGCATGCAATTGAGACAAGCTACGTTGGTACCTTGTGCCAACACGCATATCTAAATATAGGTCTGGGGCCTCTCCTAAACGCTTTCGAGGATGCGATGCCCTAGGTACTTTCCACCACACCTGGTTGTCGTGTCACTTTGTGCATGCACTTTGGTCCAGTACCTAACAAATCATATCTAAGGTGACACTTATACTTAATTTAAGTTACTGTCAGCCCTATTTACAGTGACAAAACAATCGCCAAAGTGTAGCAATCCCAGACGCCCAGGAAATTAGGTCCAGAGTATGGGCTATATTGAATTATTACTTACTGTCAAATTGACGGACACCATGGCCAAACTGTTTCCATTCAAACTTTGATCATCGTCAAATCCTCAACTTTTAACAACCAGCTATCAATACTGGACTTGTAGTGCCACAATCCCCCCTACCTAACATTATGATACTCTCCACAAAATATTTTTTCATGCTAGATGTTGGGGGTTTTTTCTCTTCAAATTGCGAACAATGGGAGGAATTAATATTTTTTTTTATGCATCCTTAAGGATACCTAAGAATAGGGTTTGCTGGTCTCATCACCTGCCCTTATGGTTTAGTATTCTTTCTCTGTTCAAATATCTATGCAGCAAGACATCTTTTTTTGTGCACACCTCTCAATCAGTCTTCTTCATCGAGAAGCTAGGATCAAGAAGACACCTATTTAACTTGCACCTTTAAAGAGAAAGCCAGCTATGGCAGTTCTTGTATTTCTATCATCACATAATGCAATAAATAACCTTCTATATTCATGATTTACTTTTTAAAAAAAATAGAGAACTATTTTGAATCTTGGAATAAATGAAAATATGCCTTTACAACTAGCTGACTCAAATGGTGTAGCTCTGGTTACATACAGCTACATCTGTCGCTGCATAATATATTTACCTGACTCACTGAAATGTAAAAGGCTGTGTTTTTTTAAATATCTTACACAGACAGCCTACAGCAGACACAGTCTTGAGATGCAATATATTTTTTCTCCTGCATGCCTATTAATACACCTCAGTGAGTTACAAAGGAGATCTATAGACACATGTGACTGCAGGCTTAACTTGCCCTGCTACCAGCAATCCTGAAATCATCAATTTAGTGAACAGCTTTTCTCCTCCCCTCAATTACTTTGAATGTAGAACACTATCAACACTTGATATTGAACCATCTACAGGGAAATATCGTCTTTCCTGAATTTTCAATAAGATGTAATCCCTCAGAAAAAGAGGATTTCTGAGGTGAGGGCCCAGATCAATTTTGAACAAAAATTGTATATGGTAGAAATGTACAGTGAATCTTCAAGGGCTTAATTAAAACAACCAATACTTTGCTACGCGGCTCAGGAAGAACACCAAAGTGCGTGGGTTATGGTGAGCTAAGGCTTGACATCGGGAGTGAAACCACCAGAGGCCCAACCAGACTGACCTGCAGTGACAGAGAACTTAAAAGAAAAACAGCTATGAAAACACGGTTGATATTATTTTCATATTCCACTGATATACCATAGGAAAAAAAATGAACTTCAATGAAATTCCCATATTTCACAGAGGATGTGACCTTTACTATGTTGTGGTAAAATTAAACTAGGAAAGTGATGACTATGTGTCCCTTTAAATGTCAAATGTGGATGTTGCTCCTTTTTTATTGCGATAGAATCTGCAGCGCTCTCCACAAGATTAAGTTGTCAAAGAAAATGATCTGTGTATCTGTGTGAATTTCATCTTGTTGCAATGTCTATTGCAATATGCTATATGTAATATTTATAACTGTAGTACATGTAAGTGGTGATTTTACGCTCTCCTCTAAGCAAGCATAGTGATGCAGAGACTCCCCAGGCACAATGCTGCTTCCAATTTACTCCGTTCAGACTCTTCATTTTATGTGGTACTGAAAATTACAAAATAATAAATTAAGCCCTTTATCTTCTTCAGGTCATGCCTCATCAAAGCAAAGTCCAGTGAAGCAAAGGCACACCACAACCATCAGCTCCCTACTGACCGTGTGTGCTGGAATTGTGGGGTCTGTAACCCTTTCATGGAAAGAAAGATTTGCCTGTAACAAGATTGTTGAGTAGACTGAAATAATGAGAGCCTGTGCAAATACAAGGCATTGTTTAGGATGCACTTTTCAACTCTACCCTAGCTTTTAATTATGTGACAGGGGTTTAGATTGTTTGCACTGGGACCCTTATCAGTATAAGGCACCTAGTACCAGCAATTTTCTTTTAAATGATTTGAACTTTAATCTATTAACATAAATAGACTCAACTGATGGCACACGGTGCAGTGGTATGCACAATTGTACAACTTCAATCACAATGTAAATTCACAATGCACATTATTACATTGTTAATGCATCGCAATCAATTTAAAGAATTACCCTCTTTCTTTCAGATAATACTCGGGGGTTTAATGCCAGTACTTTCTGTCTTATGGTGATAAGAGGGAGTATCATTTAAACAGTGTTCCAGCATGAGGATCATTGCAGCAAAGAGTTATATTTCAGTGTACTGAAATCTCACCAGTTAAAAGATATAGGCTTTGAGTTATTTTTTTTAACATGTGCAAGATAAAGGTCAGTAAGATTTAAAGTGGTAGTAAACCACCAACACAAAAATATGCAATAGTCCCACTGGAGGAGTTTGCCGTAATATACTAGTATGGACAGCATATTAGCACATGAAAGACTTACTTTTCAGACAATCCCCCCTGCCCCCCAGCACTGTGATGTGAGCACTTTCTTCCACCACTGGCGCTTCCATCTTCTCTCATACTTATTCCAAGTTCGGCATCTTTAACTTCTTGTCTGGCCTGTATGTAAAACCTGTGCATGAAGACAGGAGTTCCTTCATCTCGGCACATGATCTTGCCAAGCTTGTGCACTGAGCTGCGCATGCACACAAATGCTGACAAGGGAGGAATAATTATGACAGAAGAGACATATGGAGTCTTTTCTGTCAAAATAACCTCCATTAGAATCCTGTAATCTGAGGGTTTTTTTTAGACAACTTTACTTTGGCTTGAAATCATCTTCTGTCAAGGTTTTGGAAACCTTGTTTATATTTATAAATAATTATTAGGGCCGTTCCTACCTTATTCAATGCCTGAGGTGGCCAGTAGAAGGGGGGATCGATGGTTAAGCCAAGGTGTCAGATAGGCAAGAAGCTGTGGGCAACCGAGCTGTTAGCCGGGGGTAGTACAGTTAGTCTGCTACCACCCCCCACACACGCTTTCTGCCCCCCAATCAGATGCCTGATTATGGGGACGCCACTGTACACATTCACATGAAAGCGTCATATTTGCCTATTACATAGACAAGAGGTAGACAGGCTCTACCTCTTGCTTTGCAGTGTGAAAAATGGTTCACAGCAACCCCTTGCAATGCTATTTTAAGAGTTGGCTGACTCACTGAAAACAATACACAACATGTGTGGCTATTTGCCCCCACTAAAGGCTAATTTACACATTTCTACATTTAGAATAACACAAAAAAAAGGGAAGAACATGAGTACTGTAGAAAGAAAAAAGAAAATAAAGTGTGGCTGCTACAACAACTATTTGTGGCCTTTTTTTTTTTAAGATGAAAAAAAACAAAACAAAAAACGAGAGTATATACGGTATACATACACACACCGTATAGATTAGAAATGGCGTGAGATACAAACGTGATGCATGGTCACTAGGCAGTTGGGTAGCAAACCTGGCCCCTCCCAGATCAGAAAAGAACTATAAGTGCCCCCCCTTTTAAACCCCAAGAGCAAAAACCAATTACAGTTTTGACAGTGGATAATCTTTTCATCAATTTAGCTTAAAGATCTATGCTGTTCACAGGCAGGACTCTTCACACAGATTGTTGAACAAAAGTAACCAATAACGAATGATCCAGCTGATGTGCTTATAAATACAGTACAGCCTGACCCCCAAGGCACATTAAGTTATGACAGATCAGTTATCTGCTCTTATAATGGGATAATAGGGTATTCTGCCCTACATACTTATACCTGGTAGCTCTTCATATATGGGAGGCTTGGCACATGCAGGAGAATCGCGACACCTATAGCCATATATTTTAAAATAGAATAAAGGTACTCCAACCTCAATTGTGAAATAATGTTTTAGTATTTGGTAGGGGAATATCTTTCAGACACATACATTTTGATTTGTTTATCTTCAAACATTTTTTACCTTTAAGACCTCACCACCTCCAGTGCCATTAAAACAGAAAAAATTGTCAAAATAAGATCTGTTTTAAGCATCACAAAAATATAATAAAAAAATACAGCGATCTTGGTTTCTTCATTACAGAGAGTATCAGGGACACAAAATAATGAAGAGGCCCCATGGTACCGTCACCCTCCCACACACATCTCACTCCATTTCTTTAACAACCCAATTTAAAAATGTAATTTATAATATATAAAAGAATTGGAGAAGACATGTAGCTTTGCTGAGTGAGGCACAGCCCATCCCTGCATTGGTCACCAACATTTTGGTGAGCATGGTGGACACCCAATAATGAAATATTCAAATTAAAAAGGGCCCTCTGCTAGTACACAGCCACAAAAAAGTTGTGAGCACCAAATTAAATAAATGCCTACAATGAACTAAAAAACAAATTGAAAACTCTGCGCTGCTCCAGGTCACCATAATTGTTGGTGCACAGTTTTGCAATTATGATGGTTAATTCTGTTTGATTTGCAGGCTTTTAAAAAGCCTGGGTGGTTGGGTGATGATGTCCGCTTTGTGGTTTGGAATCAATTCTATATGATGCATGGTGCTTGAGACTTGCAGACTAAGATTTTTGATTGTATAAATGTTTATGGTTAAATGTATGAGAAATGTTCAAACTAAAGATTTGAACCCCCCAAAAGTGCAATGCCCAAAATGTTTTCACATTCATATGTTTGGTGTTTTATTATTTTTTATTTGCGGTTATAGATTGTATTTTAGGGTGTGGTGATAGGGGGGTACACGTGTAACGTGCGATAACCGTTTGCTGCATGAATAATCAGTCGGAGCTGTCTCCTCCCTATGTTAAAAGCCTATTGGTGAAGTACAAAACAAAATAGTCCCTTAGTTCTATAACCATTCTTGATTAGTTACTTCATCTATTTACATAAGTTTTATCTGTATCAAATTGCAATTTTCTTTTTTTTAGAATGATCTTATTCTGTACAGATGGTTACATCCTATGTCGGTGAAACAGTGGACGGCCATGGATAGGGACATGAATGTTGGCAGGTGTAGTAGTAGACTGGAAAAAAAGATTGCATCAAGTTAGGATTTGAATGTACTGTGTGACTGACCAAAGACCTATACATCTTTTAACATTCTTGAAAATGCAGTGGTTTCTAAACATACAAAAAAAAAACAAAACACACACACATAAAAATGTTACCTCTTCAGACTGAGATGGACTGATCCTGGGCATTGGTGAGAGCTGTGGTGTTTTCAGCTGAGCTGTGCTGTTTTCAGATACAAGTTCTCTGTGAATAGTCTGAATATGATTTTGAAGTTCATTGTCCGATTCAAATTTAACATTACAAGTAGAGCATCGGGTCTTGAGCACAGAACCTTTATTTTTCCCTTCCACACAGGGCTGACTTTCAGTCTGATTAATAGGGGGTCGATTTGTGTTCAAAACTGCATTAGCAGTCGGACTGGCACTTTTGCTAAGATTAACACAAATGGCACACAGACCGTAGGGCAACCCATTGATATCAAGCTTCACCAAGTCCTGTTTGGAGCGAAACTCTTTCAGACAAGAAGCACACTTAAACAACTTCGGCGGATTATGAGATCGTACAGTGGCCTGAACAGCAGATCCATTTCCTGTCTTCTGCATATGAAATGTGCCATGGATCTTAAGTTCCAGGGTTGAAGTCACGGTCTGCATGCACACCACACAGCGAAACCCTGTGAGTGAGTTTCTCAGATCTGGGTGCATCTGACAATGTTCTAGGAAATCTTCCTCACTATGCAGAGGAAGCTTACATATTCTACAACTGCCAGTGTCCAGACTCTTACTGTGTGTCACTTTGTGTTCTGTAAGAGTTAACAGGGATGGGAAGCGTTCTCCACATATTGGACACATGTAATGCTTTACTGGCCCCAAATGAGTCTGCATGTGCTCTCGCAGACCACCTTCTGAGAAAAAAGTACGGGCGCAAACATTGCACTTGTAGTTGCCCTTAATAAATTCAGCCTTCTTTTTCACAATTGCACTTTCTCCAGGTCGGATATTGTGATCTCTGAGCTGGTGATTCTGCAGAAGAGAATCCATTGTGTAGGCAGCTCCACAAATGTCACAGCCATACATTGTTTCAGAGGTATCAACGTCTTCTTCACTGCCATCATGACTGTTATGGGACTCTTGATTGTTTGTTAGCAAAGTCTGAAGTTCCACTTCTTCTTTCTGAACCTGTTCAGACGCTCCATTGCTCCCACAATTTTGTGTTTTGGCTTCAAATACACAATGCTTTTCCCGCAAGTGCTTTTCCAGCAAAATTATGGCATGGAAAGCTTTGCTACAAAATTTGCAATTATATTTTTTACTGTGAGTTGTTATATGGCACTGTAGCTCTACTTCAGTGCCAAAAGATTCACCACAGAAAATGCACTTGTGGATCTTTCCCTGGTTTTCCAGGTGATTGTGCTTTACATGGAGCTGTAAGTCAGTCTCTGTGCGGAAATCCCAATTGCAAGAAGTGCAGCGGTATACTTTCTTTTCATTGCTGTGTTTCACAGCCAAGTGAAGCTGAATAGAGACTTTGGAGTCGAACACCTCCTGACACAGGGTACAACGAAAGAAAACAAATGTATGCATGTCTAATAAGTGCTTCTGTAAATCATCCACTGAAGTAAACTGTTTATCACAGCTTTCACAAATATAATATGTAGACGTGATCATAAAGTGTATAGTGACATGCTTCAGAAGAGATTCTTGGTTAGGAAAATCTTTGTTGCATTGAGGGCATGTCAGTTTTGGCAGAACAGTATCAAGATGAGTTTTTAAGTGAGTTTGAAAACCATCAAGGGATGAATACTTGGCACCACACTGATTGCAGATGTACTCGCCTGCAGGTCTTGAAGGAGTGCCACCAATGGTCTGCATCATCTTTAAAGAGGATTGATCCAAAGTAACAGGAGATAAGGGACTCAGAGCTCTAGATTTCTTTCCGTTGTGGATGTAATTCAAAGCCAGAGGAATATTCTTGTGATTCTCTTTGATGTGCTTATTTAATTTAAGTACACTATTAAAGATTGGAGAATTGGTGCAGTAAGAACAAGAGTATACTTCAACTACAGGGTCCTTTGGGGTACCCAATACAGGAGAGCCAAAACGAGAACCACTGAGGTCACAATGAACTTGGCGAATGTGCTCCTCTAGCGAGGAGTCTGTGAGAAACCCCATGTAGCAGTGGGGGCAAAAGAATGCATTACTATCCTTTGCAGCAGGATTTGCAAACCCATGTGAACCTCTGATGTGCTCTTGGAGCATGTTAATATCATTGAATATTTCAGAGCAAAAGTTGCACTGATACACCATGGTAGGCATAGTGGATACCATCAGTGCTGAATCCTGAGCGTCATGTACCTGTTTGAGATGTTCATTTAGATTGTAGAGAGAGGGCAAGACTTCTAAGCAGTACTGACAGATATGAGCCTGCTCTGGCTTATCTAAATGCATAGTTTTAAGGTGTATCTGGAGAACAGCCAGGCTTGAGAATAATTGTTTACTACAATAGATACAACTGTAAGTAACTTTTGCTTGTTTATTTGAGGGAGCATTGACATCAGGAGTTTGCTGAGAAGCCCTTTTACGCCCACGAGTTTTAGTTATTGGGGGAGCTACGTCTACCATTGTGGAGCTATCAACAGACAAGTTTGAATCAGGAGTAGTACTTGATACAGAAGTGTAACCTACAGTAACTAAAGATGGACTGTTGCTTGGGTTGCAAGATTCTGGATGCTGATGGCTATCCATATGGCTGTAGAGCTCCTCAATACTGTGAAAATTCTCGGAACAAATATTACAAGAATTCTTCTTCTCATTACTATGCATTTGTTCCATGTGGTTCAGCAAGGAGGTTTCTTCAACAAAAAGTTCATGGCAGTATATGCACTGGAGAGCACCTCTATCATCATTTGGAGAACATTCAGGGTGACATTCAGCTATGTGTTTCTGAAGATCCTCTGGAAAGTCAAATCCTTCCTCGCATTGACTACATTTTTGTGTGTCCTTCATTTTCCATTCTTCCATTCTACTTCCAGATTGTGAACAATCTTTATTCCGCTCATGAACCTGCATATGACCATGCAAAGAACTTGAAGACAAGAACCCTCGTCTACAAATGGCACATTTATATGGCTTGTTGGAGGTATGAGTCTTCAGGTGAATTTTGAGATGATCACTTCTGGAAAATGCTGCATCACACTCACTGCAGTGATATTTTTTATCTCCAGTATGAAGTTTTATATGGCGGTCTCGACTTCTCTTGTGCTTAAACAATCTACTACAATATGTGCACTTAAAAGGAAGTTTGTCACTGTGGCTTTGCTCATGGTGTTTTAAATAGCTGAGGCGACTGAATGACTTATCACAAAACTGGCAAGGATATGGCAGTCCTGGTATTCCCTCATCTTCACCAAAGTCGCAACCTTCTCCGTGACTTGGGGATGTCTGATCTTTGCTAGATGGTGAGGATGCAGGCCATGAACAAGATGGATCATCTTCTACATCTGCGCCATCTGAAAGAAAAAACAGTGCATGTCAGAAACCAGCAGGAAATGTATTTTTTAATGTCAATTTTAATTGTCAAAGTCATTAACCACTGTATGGACATTCTTAACAGCCAATTGCATTCTGGTATTTTGGAGATGAGAACACTTTACCCAAAATATTTTTTTCGTTTAACCTACCAATACATACACAATATTTATTTTAGTAGGCTTTGATAGACGCAAGTTTTCTTAAAACCACATTTACACATATAGAACCAGAAAAGTTTAAACCATTTTTAATAGAATAAGTAAAGGCACATTAGGATAAAGTGGTGAAGGGCTACAGCCTCTGATTTTTATTGCGGTCTGTGTCCCCAATAAGGAGATAAACACTAATTATCCTGATTACCATCACCTGGAATTAAAAAAAAAGTGAGCGTAAAGTGAGGGTAAATTCAAAATTCTGAGTTGTCACCTGAACAGTAATATTTGGGGAAATCTAGGCACACTTGTTGCCATGACAACTGTCTAAAAGTGATTTCCCCTCACATTGGAAAGATATTCTCTCCGGGTTCAGTTATAAGATTTAATACCTTTAAGTATAACCATTTGGTCTAAGGTTGCATACAAACAAAAGGAAGAGAAGAATAAAAAGGAGAAAAGAGGGAGGGAATATTAAAGTTGTTTTAATATTTAAGTAAAGCACGCTTTAAAGAACCTTGGTCACTTTAGAACTACTGCGTTTGAACCGATGTTAATTTTCTACAGTATCTCTGTGACAAATTGACATAGACACAAATAAAAACATAGTAAACATGGGGAGTTAGAACCTCTATTAGGTTTTAATTGTAGTGGTCATTCTTACCAGGGAGATTCTCCTGACTTCTGGTACTAAGGACAAAGTAAGGTTGAATGTTGCCATGGCTTTGACTTCACCACAGCGGGGTTATCACAATAAAAAAAAAAATATTCACTACTCCAAATCTTGGAAAAATATTAAAATGAAGTCCAAGTTAAGTGGTTATTCAGTTTCCATTATGTTCATTATTTGATATCTATATTTCGTAGATGGCAAAAAAAAAATGTATACAGGTACCCTAATGTGTACCTAGATACAAGATAAAAATCATACTTATTGGTGTTTGAATGGTAACCTTAATGCATTAGTCTGGGTAAAATCTGTTAATGTTCCCAGATATTTGAAAGCCAATATGCATAATAAAATCAATATTTATCCTTTAAAGCCATCCAATCAATATTTAATTGTCTGTTGTCGCAAAATCAGTCTATTGTGCATCTAAAAACTATCTTGCCGGATCCCCAGATTTTTTTAATTCAAGAAAAAAACAAACCTCTGTTTTGTTCCATATACTTATAACTCATAGTTATCTCTAAGCAGAATGTGTGTATTTACCACACATGCCAAATGCAGCCTGCTATTTCAGCATATAAGGTAAAGTTCAGCCTTCATGAACATGCATTGTATTCAAGTTCAAGAGGTTCTCCAACATTTCTTCCTCCCTGCAAAACATTAGCATGTTGAACTTCCTTAGGAAAATAGGAACAGTACTTTTAAGTGACATGGACAAAGCCACAGACCGGAAACAGGAATATTGATAAACTATTATGGATAAAACCTGGAGATTTATTACCAACACAAATAAGTTAAACAAAGATTCAGGCCAAATGACAACTGCTATATGCACGGTTTAGTTCATATGTAACAGTGACATCTAGCAAAGTAGGGAAAGTGAACATTTCCAGATAATTAAAAAAGCAATTCCAGACAACAAACAAAACCAATCTGCTAATACTTGCCAGCAAATATGGTCACAGTATTAAAATACTAAACTACATGAGAGAAATAAGGGGCTGACATTGCTGAACTCATTGTGAGCATGCTATTGGCTTGATTGTTACGCTCTTCCTTTGAAATTAATGCTTTCTAAGCCACTAACCTGGTTCAATTATATAGATCACAAAATTCAGAGGTCTTCATCAGCACACTTCTCCTGAGTATTAAAGCTACAGTATCAGTATGGCAGCCAGGCAACTAACATTTTTAAGAGGGAGGTCTGTAATTGAGGCACCTGTATATTTCTTATGGCAGGTGTGCTTTAATCTGGGTTTTCTGTAATCTGTTGCAGGCAGATTTGATACAGTTCACATGTGGGAAGAGTGAATCTGGGTAGCATTACAAACTGATAAAGGGGAGTGATGTGGGCCAATACATTATACTTATGTCTTGATAAAAAATTAAAGCCTCATCAGAAAAGGGGGGTGGGTGGCTACTTTTGTACCCCATGGTCCCTGTGTGTGTTGTAAAGCTCGCTCCCGTGATGGACTACATTCACATGCTTAGTTTACTAATTGGATTGAGATTGTAGTCCATCACGAAAGAGTGAGCTTGGAGCGATGACTACTTTACAACACACATCGGGAACATAGGGAACAAAAAGTAACCCCTCTCCAGAAGACAAATTAAAGTGAACAGACAAAGACACTTTCGTATATCCGATGCTACTAATGTGGATTTTATATTATAATACTGGTGGTGCAGTATAGTGCATGTCAACATAACTTTAATCTATAGCAGACTAACCTGAGGAGAATAAACAAAAGTTATTTTTCCAAATGGATTCACAGGACTATCAAATGTTGCTCTTTCAGATAAGAAAGGTAAAGAAGAACTCTGGGCAAATCAAATCTGAACCCTTGCACTGGGGCTACCACTACACTGCAAGGGTCAAGTGCTTATTTTGTCTAGGGAGCTAAAATAACAGTTCTACTCACCCAAACCGTGATTCCCGCTGGCTCCTACACCGCTCCTGCGATGGTTTGTCCTTTAGCGTCCTCACGTTCTATACACTGTATAGAATGTGATGACTCACTGGGCCTTAGACAGCTGGAGCGGAGGGGGAGCGAGGCTGAAGAGACTGGTATAAGAGCAAGTCCGGATGGTGGTTTGGGTGAGCATAACTTTATTTTAGCTTCCTAGACTAGATGAGTACTTAAACATTGCAGTGCGAGGGTAGCCCCACTGCAAGGGTAAAGATTTTATTTGCCTGGAGTTTTGCTTTAAAGTGTATGCAAGAGCAAAATAAAACAAATATGCAGTAGATCTGTGCAATAAATGTACATTTACCCTTGTTTTGTCCCTATAAAGGCCCTGCAAGTACATAATGCATAGCATTTCTGTGGACTGAGTAGTGTCAGTAATAGTGGTCTTTTGCTAAACTACTTAAACCCACCTACTCTCCTCATATCTACAATACAGACAGGAATTAATTTGTAGTCCAAGAACTAAAAGGGCCAATTAGACTCCTTGATAGAACAGGAAGTGTGCACAGTACAGCTCTGAATGTCTGACATTTTCTGACAACAGTTTTGTTTTTTTTGCAATTTGTGAACAGATAACAAAAACGGTAATTGCTAGGATTTACATAGCCTTTATTCATAGACATTAGAACAAAGAAGGGAAGACCGATCATGAGCAGAATTTAATGGTCCCTTTACCCTTTAAAGAATGAGTTGGTTATTGTAGGTCAGCCATGTGTAGAGAGAATATTATCTCTAAAACATGAAAGTCTGACCTTGTTTGTACTGTATAAACACACTGAAGCCTACTTTCCTTTAAGGTACTGAGATTTTTTTTTTTTTTTTTACTAGTATCTTAACCCCTTTACTTATCCACAGGAAACAGATGATGATTCTTTCCTTTCCTGCATCAAAAAACTGATGACAACACCATCGCCCTATCAATGCCAGATGGCAGCCATCAGACTCTATAAAAACAACCAAGCGCCACTTCTGGACATATGCCCATTGCAACAATTCCTTTTATTACAAGCTGGAAATGGCAGGATTTGTGGGGATTTATTAATGCTCTAACACAAAAAAATATTATGAAAGGGTCTCTAGAACATGTCAAATCCAGAATTCTGTCAGGAAAAATATGTGCAGCTGATATGCTGTCACTCCATGAAAATATTATACATGTCAAAGTGGTACCATGATTCAGTCTTATTAACTGGGCACCTAATTCGCAGCAGTACTTTAATCGCAGTTTTACCACCTATTTAATACAACACATCATAAAGAAGCTGTAATGGATTTGGGAAGCACAGTGGCCAAAGTGTAAGAAAAAGCAAAAATATTCATATGGTTCTATAAAAACACAAAAGACGTGCATATGGCTATTGCGGTTCACAACTTGGGCCTTAAAGAAGAACGCTAGGCAGAAATGTTATTAAGGGTTAACTGCTTGTTTTTGCCTAGAGTCCAAAATTTAAAAAAAATTAAAAAAAGTTACACTCACCTGAACCTCTGAGCTGGCAGCTCTGCCTTCAGCACGTCTCCTTCTCCGCTGCAGAGATGTTATGTGCCTTAGCGCCCGCACTGTATTGGACATGACTCAAAGATTCCTATACTGTTGCAGCGGAGGAGAGACACTCTAGGGACCAATGTAAGAGGCTGCCGGCACGGAGGTTTAGGCAAGTATAATTTTTTTTTTACCCTAGCCAAAAACGAGCAGTTAACCTTTGTAAATGGGGTTAATACAATTTCTGTCTGGAGTTCTTCTTTAAGTGAATAATACAAAGAGTAATGTTCAATCTGCCGCCCGTAGCAATAATATATTTCCATGATCTGATAACACTGTTCTACTGAAAGCAGAAGTTTGATTGGCAACTGGGAGATAATATACAGTAGGTCATTGTACATTATACTGTTTAAAGCAAGTTTTTTAAAATATATGATACCCCACTGTGCAATGGGTAAGGGATGTGAGATGCATGGGTTTCTTTCACAAGTTCTTTTGATCATGATAGGGAAAGTAGTAGTACTTTTGAATAAGCCAGGGCTAGACAAATCCCAGGAGCCAGTTAGTCAATGCAAACCTAGCAAGCCTTTGCTGGCATCATAGTTGACATGGAGATCTCTGTCTGCAGCACACATCACATGTGAGGGAGTATGGGTAGGGCTACCACTCATTACATGAGCGTCTCCCCCTTAATATAGATATTATATTGTAGATATCAACAGCAATTCATTTTTTTTTAATAGAATATTGTGTAAATGGAGCTCTTTAACTTTTGTATTCTTGAAAGCAGTCTGGCAAAGGTTTACGTTATGCAGAACAGTTCTACTGTGTAAATTGCTGTAGGTTAAAGACATACAAGCTTAAAGACTTTATCATCCACAGAATTCCATGATTCTTAATAGATAATCAAGCATTCACTGCATTAGGTGTTTCTACTGCAGTTTTTCTGTAGATAAAGCATCACTGGGGACTGAACACCAATAATTGGATTGTTGTTTGATAACAGTCAGTGCAAGATACTCAAAATCCCTTTTTTTGTTTTAAAGTATCTCTGTTCTCCATTTCTGACATAAATCCCTTCTCCTGCAGCACTCTGTATATGATGCTTTGTGTAAATGTGTTTTCTGTGTCCCTGTAAGTACATTACATTTCCGATGAAAGCACTTAACAGTGCAAAGTAAATTTTTAATTTTGCTCAAGCAGTTCAGTTACTTCACAGTAACGGGCTCCGAGAGGGTTTTTCAACTCTGTTGATCAAACAAAAAATGTATATTTTATCAAATCTGCCTGGAAACTCTGTTTAAAGATGCCAATGTATATGTTTAGTGTGCGCAGATGTTTTTTTGGAAGAAGCACATATTCACATCGTTTTAGCGTTTCCATAAAGCACATTAAAAACAAGTGTGTGAACACTCTCAGATGAAAGTATCCAATACTCCTGAGAATTCCAGTGGAAAAGAGCTGCCTGAATTCTCTCCAAGCAGACAGGAATGCCCGTGATTGTGAGGCCTGAGTAAATAAAAGAGGTCCTTATTTCCTAATTTTGCTGGCTGGCCATACTGCAGCAGTCTCTGTGTTGCTGCCAAAAGGGATACAAAAACTGGAACTACACCCAACAGCTAAAGGACGATCTTTGTTAGCCAGCCAGACTTTCCTGACCATCTTCTGGCAATAAAACTGCCATATCCTGCAAGAAAGACCTCCATCTAGAGTTTGATCATTCCCTACTCTGTCTAATAGGACTATACAACAGATTTCGCCTGTGCCGTGCTGGAAGAAGACAGCTGGAAACACAGTTAGTGGTGGCACAACACCTGTTCAGTCATATTTATGGCAAAAAGTGCTAGAGAACCGTTTAAACTGAAAAGCAATATACCACAGGAGATATTCTATACAAATAAATTTAAAAAAAAACCTTGTTCAAAGTGCTGTTGTTTCGCCAGTCATTCGACTGCCAATCTCTGCAACTAGGACATATCACATGAGTACACTATTTGGCTCTGTACGGTGGCAGAGTTATTGGTTGGTAAAGGAAAAAAAAAGACCTTTAAAAACCCAAGTCAATATTAATTTCTTGCTCTAGGAGAGGAAAGCAGCATTTTATGCATTATTAATAACAACAATAATAAAATACGGTTTTGATTTTCCCACTTCTTTCATTTTTAGAGCACAGACATGTAGAATTGTAGCACAAGGCAAGCCCAAAACTAGCAATCCAGAAAAGCTAGCATTTGCCAGAAGCGCTGGTGTGCTAGAGAGTAACTGCGGGCTGTTACTCGGGTTATGTGGTTGCGACATGGATGTCTCGATATAAAATCCCATTGAGATTTAAAAAAACAAAACAGGAGGCAGTGGTATTGCCTGCTGAACGCCGGGCAGCCAATGCACCACCTCCCTCTGAAAAGCGATTCACAGTGGATCACTTTTCAGAGGGTGGTGGAGACTGCAGCCCTTATGAACCTAGCCCAAACACTTTGTCATTAATAGCCATGCAAAAAAAATGCATACCAAATGGAAACAAAATTGCACATTTTAAAAAAAATATATCAGTAGATATGTGTCCTGAGCAGAAAATACAGTGGTGACAACCAGTTATGATTTTCACCAATATGGTTTTAAAGCTTTGCTCACACAGGCTTCAGCTTGCATAAAAGCAGTGTAAACAGCAAGCTTTTACAAATGTCAGAGCTTTTAGCAAATGAAGATTTTAAAGTACCAGTCAAGTCTAGTTTAGCAATGTTAAATACAGATCATATTACAAATGCTTACTGTCACTTTAAACAAGCTGTTAGCAGGCTTCAGAATTACTTGAAGGTTGTTGAAAGACTGCTAGCAGTTTGCTTAAACTGACGGTCAGAACTTCTATTAAGATCAGTGTTTAACATCCGCATACTGGAACTGAAGGCTCAAAGAAATGCTTTGCAAAAGCATGCTGTTTACACAGCTATCATACAAGCTGAGGCCTAAGTGTTACAAATCAGCAGACCTCTTTGGTCCAGTTCATATGTTTGCCGTTTCAGAAGGGCTGTAGCTACCATTCGGCGAGTGAGGCACTTGCCTCAGGCGCAGCTAAGAGGGGACGCAGCCAGGGCCAGTCTGGCTGCACCCTCTTGCCCCTGTTGCCATGGCGAGCACAGGGCGCCATTGGCAACAGGGGCGCCAGGAGGCCAACACAGCCGCGGCTCAGCAGGGAGAAGAGGGGCGACACAGGCTCCAGCTTCTCCTCTGATCCCTGCTGCTCTCCCCCGCCTGTGTGGGCAAAGGACTCTGTGTCCTCAATCTCTCTTTCTATTTCAAAAGGGAAATGTCAGGGGTCTGTATAGACCCCTAATATTTCCCGAAGCCAACAGTAAAAAAAATATTAAAAAAAACCTAAAAGCACCCCCCACACTCACACACATATAACTAGACCTGTGCCAAGACTAAAAATTTGTTTCGGACGAAATGAACGAAAACAATAATGTAATTAGTTTCGTCAAATGAAACAAATGTTTATGCTATTTTAGATTTTTGCATCCTGGGGTTGGGGCGCATGGCATCACATACCGCACACGTCAGTTGGGGGGGGCACAAATTTGTGTTCTTGCCTCGGGCGCAAAAGGAGCTTGCTACGGCTCTGCGTTTCAGGGTGTTTTGGGTGTGGTGTATTGTAGGTGTGTTGTTGGCGTGTTTTATGTGATTTTGATGTGCATTTCCATTAAACCCTATGTAACACGTGTTTTGCGGGAAACTGCATCAAATATGAAGCAGTTGGGACTTTTTGAAATGCAGATGTGAACAGAACCTTACTATTAAGGTTGCTTCTATAAACATTATGCACTGAAGAGATGAAAATGAACAAGTATAATACATTTGTAGATTGGACTCTTGTCAGAGAATTACTATATGACATACTCCACATGTCCACTAGGTCAGGAGACTGACAATGTAAATCTATGGAATCTCAGAGGAAGCTCTAGCTTAGGAATTGAAAGATCTTGGCAGGGATAAGCCATGTCTATAATAAAACTGAAGATGAACCTGTTGAGGAGGCATGGGACACAAGCATGCAAAAACACTGACTCTCCAAAAGCAAACCCTATGGAATAAGCAGGCATAGAGAATCTTGACCATAGTTGGTGGGTTCTTGAACACAGTTGTGCACAATGGTAATAAAATAACAATTGCCAATGAATAGGCCTGTAGCCGAAAGATACAAATTGGTTAAGTTCCAAAAGGAAAAAAAAAACAACCACTAATCATGAAATGGCTAAAGAAGGGTGGATAGAAAGATGTAGAGTAACTACAACCATAATAGCAATGCTGTCTGAATCTACCCAATTATAGAATCTCCATAAATGACCTCTAAATATAGAATTAAAAGAGAACTATGGGGTAACCTTTTTCCCATAGTTCTCTTTAGGGTCACGGGAGGACAAATACTAATGTCCTCCAGTGACCCAAAGCTCAGTATATAGCGACCTATTGTCCGCTATTATACTGAGAGGACAGCAGCCGGGATGGATCCCGACAATACTGTCGAGATTCACCCAGCTGGCTGATTGACAGCGGGCTCTACCGAACTAGAGGCAGAGCCAGCTGTGCCCGCCCCCTCCCCCATCTGTTCCTCCAGTCAGCGCTGGAGGATCGGAGAGAGGAGGGGGCAACCCCTGTGGGGAGCAGTGACCGACAGTCACCGCTCTCTGCAGGGAGATGATCGGGAAATGAGCGAGCGACGGTATGTGTTCACTCACTTCCCGATCAAAAGAGTTGACTTGTGACCGGTTCAATGTCACACGTCGGCTCTATGAGGATGAGTGGAAATCACTCACCTCATAGTTCTCCTTTAAGTCCATATTGCACAGCAGACTGCACACAAGCAACTCTACATGAACTGCATACATCTCAACCTAAAAAGATTGACCAAAGGAAAACCTTTATGGCACATTTAGGCAAAGGACATACTATTGCCACATCCCTCATCAAATGGACCATGATGAATTAGGGAAAAAGAATGATTATTTCATTTTGCATTTCACTGTCACTTTTCCTTTATAGTAGACTATCTAATCTGAATAACTGGATGGACAGGGAAAAAAGGACAATTGAGGAGGAATGAGGGACGAAGGATTCGTTTCCGAAACAGGAAAGTCCCTTCAGTCAGGAGCTATACAAACAGTGATTTTTATTTTTTTTTCTAATGCGATTAGAATGCAAGATGTGGTTTAACTGCCCTTCAGGGACTCTGTATCATGCATGTGATGTACCGCATTGCAATTGTAACTTAAAATATACCTGAATTTACAATAGATATTTTCTTAACAGCTAAAATGAGGTGATTTACAAATCCTGCACATCTAGCATTAGGGCATTTTCTTATACTTGGTGGAACCCACTGAGAGTAAGACTTCTAGAAACTAGTTATTTCCCAAGATTTACTGTAGCTTAAAAACAGCAGTTTAAATATCAACTGCTGTGCATGCTGAAGGAGTAACCAGAAACAAACATGAGGAAGGTTGGAATTGTATGAAAGTGATTCAACACAACTAGTGATCATGCTTACTTGTAGTGATGTGTGATAACTCTTGACATGCGCTATTTATCTGCATCATTAAAAGGCACTTTCATTTAAAAAAAAAAAAAAGGGTGAGAGAAGGAATCTAGTCCACTTTAAACCCAATTTTCTAAGGATCTCTTATTTTTACCCACAAAGTTGTAATTTGGAGGGATTTGAAACTGGGTGGTGGCAGCTAAAGGCTTGTGAGCTCTGAAGAAATGCTTACAAAAATAGTCTATAGCTCAGAACAAGTTAAGTGAAGATTGAATTAAGTAATGCTTAATAAATGTGTACACAGGCCAATTTCAGTCAAATGTCTTTATTAGAATAATCAATATTCACTTATTTATTGTTGTTTTATTTCAACCAATGTCTTTCATTCTTGTAATCAACAATCACCTTTGCATCTAAAACATTGTAAATGCATAAGGTTTACTGAAGGTTTTCATTAAATATTCTCAGAATCTTCTCAAAGATCAGTCCGTGAATGGGCAGCAATCGAAATAGGAGATTATAGCACAGTATTGCCAGTTCTAGGATAAGCTGATAATTATATTGTATATGTGTACCATCCAATTAAACCTGCAGGGGACAATCTACTGGTCAGTGTTGATTTTCTCTGAAAACACACTATTGCTGGTCTCAGGATTACACTACCATTGGACATGTTTGCAGATAACACACTCATGTGACAAGAGCATGGATGTGTGTAGGGTCTGAGATCTGATTTCATTCTGTCATTCCCAGCACATATACATGGATGACAGTCCTGCAATATTTCATATAACTCTTGACTCAACTTTCTTTATGCAGAACCTGCAAAATGCAGCTAACTTTGAAACATTTCAGCAGTTGTATTGCTATTAATATTCAGTAGTTACTGACAAAATGGCAAGTAGAAAATTGCCATGTATAAAGCTGAGCTCAAGACCAAGGTTTCACTGTATATGAAGAGTAGGAATGAGCTTCAGGTTTGGGTTAACCATCAGCTCACTCTGAACTATCTGTTTGCAGTTTAGGAAAACCAACTAAGGGGATTGTTTGCTGCCATAGCAACCAATTACCAATCAAGCAATTCTTGGCCTTTGAAGCAATTCTTGGCCTTTGAACTGCAGTCAGTTGATAATCAAGGCCACAAGTATGGGTTTTCTAAATGGGCCAGCTGCCCTAACTATAAAAGTCAGGGTCCCATCAACCTTTTGTCAGTTTGTGTTGAGTTGGAGTAGACAGGGAGGGACAGCTGACACAAGGTTTTCAGGGACAAATACTGTTATATAGTGCCACATACAGTGCTGTACTATCCTACATATGCGACGGTGTGGTGGTCTACAAAGCGTGTACTGTATCCCCCCCATTGTGTTGTGCTAAATTACTGTGAATTGCATTGAAGTGGGTAACATAATACCGTGTACCACCCTAGGTACACAAACAAACATAAAAATAACAAAAAGTATTACACATGCAGATTATGTGATGCCAGAATATGGTGTCACCGATGCCATCTGTTTTGTAACACCATACTGACTAAATGCATCTCCCAATCATGTAATTTTAAGGATTGGGTTTTTTCCCACATCACCCTTAAAGTCGCATAAAACAGAGGGCACTCTCCCCAATGATTAGTATTTTTTAAAATTGTTTTTTGCATTGGGTACAGTCATGTCCCAAATGGCTTTGCCCAGGCCCCAATGCCGCTTCTTTGACAATCCGATGCCTGTGAGCCTCAAAAAAGACCACCCCCCCTCCTCAACTTCAATGGAGTTTGAGCTTGCAGTTTCCAGAAATTACGATGAGTTTGGCAAATGCCAAGCAAAATCGAACCCACAGTCACTCATGCTTAGTGAACAATACAGGACAGAATTTGTTTTTCTTCTTTTTTAACAATGCAGCTATTGGAGAACTCTGCTTTGAGTGTGATCATCAAATGCTGTTTTATTCAGCTTATAACCATTTACTTTCACCACAGCTGTAATAGCTTGCCCACTGCAGTGTAGGAATACATGTGAAAGTGGATAAGCTTCATAAGCATGTATGAGCATGCAACCAATGGCAAATGCAACGGGAGAAAGACCTCAATCATGGTGCACAAAGGTTTGGCTTATCGATGGTTGATAGGTTACCAAGATTAATTATCTGCTGCTAAAATGGCTAGAAAGATAGAATTAGGCTACCCTTTAAAAACAATTATTATTAGGAATCTCGACATTGGGTCACCACTCTTAAATCTTCACAAGTGTATCTCCATATATAAGACCAAGTTAATGTGCACAATGTCATGTTATACTTCTGGATGTTTGGTAAACGAACCATGAGAAACAAAAAAAAAAAAAAAAGAGAATACATGTAATGTACTGTATTCTTACGGTCACATGGTGACCTTGTTTAAACCTAAATAAAATATTTTGGAAAAAAAAAATTATTATTTTAAATGACCACTTCTTCCCACATATGTCATTTAATTTCTCCAGTCATATGAATACATTGTGAAAAAAACTTGAATCTTGCTTCGTACTGTTAATCCTCCCTTAGACTTAAGAACGAGTGCATAAAGATCCCTGGCCAAATGGAAAACCTCATTTATAGTAGAAGTATTTACACAAAGTTGCAAGAGAATTGCAATATTATAACCACTCTTTTCACATCACTGGAGCTTTTTCATACTCCCTCATTTCTCTCATAACTTATTTAACTGCATGAAAACTAATACCCTCTGCACAGCGTTTAAAGAAGAAACATGAACTTTAACAATTAATTTATAATTTACAGATGTTTTTAAAATCTATCAATATTTTAAGAGCACTCTTGAAGGGCCAATTAAATGCATTACCAATTGGGTTAGTAGGCTGCATACTTCCTAAGGTTACATACATTAACTGTATCGTCTGCTTGCTTAGTTAGATGTTTTGAGCAGAACATGACAACACACTGCTGCAGTTTTAATGTCTGGAAATGCACGAACTTATTTTGTAGTATGGTTTAGCACTTTGAGTAAATTAACCTCAGAAGCCCAACTCTGTACTAGCTGAAAAAGAAGCTTAGTGTCTTCGTATAATTGGCCAAACAAATTTGTTTTGATTCATAAACAAACATTTTGATAAGTGCATGATCAGATGAATGATTATGGAGGGTGATAAAAGCTAAAACATCATTCTGAATGATTTTCTACTGCAAAGCAAGATGGAGCAAAAGTGAATTTATTCCAAATAAAAATAATACTGCTTATCCTATTGTAATATGCCTGTAGAGACCCTTAAAGTGGACTAGCCTCAAACAAGTGTGGCTCTGTGATAGTTAAACATTTCCTAATATCAGGTCTTTTTGTGGCTGCTGCATCTTTCCCTAGCTCACCACTGAGTCCACTTCGATTTGCTGGTTGGTTGCAATGAGGATGCTATCTTTATCAGGTCCTATTCATTGCCAGATGTCTCTTCCTGGATTACAAGTTGACCTTTTTATGATGCCATTAGTAAAATTGTATGCACACACACTAAAGTGGACTGCCTCCTTTGACTTACTTATTTTGGGTTCAGGCAGGGCTTTCCACTACTCATGTCCAGGCTCAACTGAGTGTAGTGACAGAATGCAGAAGATTGTTATCACACATCTATGCTAGTCTTTAGGGACTTCGGAGGAGTCTTATCACAACCTGATAATTTAATATGGAATGATTATCCTACTTAGGAGGTGGTTGGGGTTTTGATATATCCACTTTAACAAGGTTTGTAGAGTGGTTTGAATGTGACCTTATGAAATCTGGTAGGTAGAGAACATCCCCCCCCCCCCCAAAAAAAAAAAAAAGGCAAAAACCCCACCTGTGCAAACACAA
>NW_017307141.1:123710-146227 GCF_000935625.1 Nanorana parkeri | reverse complement strand
GTTGAAGAAAAACCCCCCCCCCCCCCCAAAAAAAAAAATAAGTGACAGAACCTACCTGTGTACACCCAGAAAGGCAATACAAGATTTTAATTTTTCTACCAGCAGCAGTATTCTAATCTCTAAAGTCATAACATGATTGTGTAATTGACTTTGCAAACTCAAACTACCACTCAAATATATAGGGATATATTATTTACCAGTTAAAAAATATTTATTACATCACATCATTAAATAGACTGGCCCATTATTTGTGGAATAAAAGGTAATAATGGTACAGTTCTATTTACCCAGCTCAGGGGCAACTGTGTGTTAACCATGTGTTTAGATATGCCATTCTTTACATTTATATAGCCTCTCCTCTTGACTTCATCCTCTATTCCAATTAAACATGCTTAAAAGAGAACTTTTAAAAAGTTTTTAACGCTTGACCCAACAATCTCTCCTATACTCCCACTTAAAGATCTCAGATAACCCAGCAATATTTTACCTGCTGTGACCTACAATTGATCAGGTAGTTCTGCAGTTATATTCTTGCTGGCATACTGCATATGTGCAGCATATTCCCTAACAGAGGAGGAGTAGAGAGTAAAAGGTAGAGGGTTGTCAATAAAAAAACAAACTTTTTAAAAGTAATTTTTTCCATAGTGACACATCACTCTAGTCAACAGGAAAAAACAATGTAATTGGTTAATATAAACATATACACTAAATTCTATTTTTATTTTCACAATATTGTATTTTTCTTTTTCAAAAGAAAGAAAAAAAACAATAGCCTCCCTTTAAGTGAAGCGAAAGGGTATTTGAGAAGCAGCCAGCAGATCTGTCCCTGACAGTTTCCAGTCAGGAAGCTTGCTAGAACTTGCAATTAACTGTCTAAAATCAAGGCTGCTCCAGACGCTAGATATATTATACCTCTGTTTTCTGGAGCCCTGATACTTGTGCCACTTCCTCCCTCAGCTTTGGCTGTGCAGTATGAAATACAGTAAATTAAGTGCTCGGTTGTCAGGGCTGCAGAGAAGATATCACCAGCTTCTCCAGCCATTTTTGTCTTCTTTTTAATTATTGGCTTCATTTACATCCTGTCTAAGATCTCTGGAGCAGCTAAAGGTATCTTATCTCTCACCACAAGGGGTTATTCTAAAGTCAAAGCATTTAAAGGTTATTTAATGTTTTAAGACACTTCTACGCAATTACTGGAATCTCTTCAGGTTTGAGTGAGGCACCTGCAGACATGAGACTGTGCTGTGATGCCAGCTTCATTCTACAACAAAAGGTATGTATGTGTGACACACTGAACAAAAGGAAGCTTAACTCCAGCCGCATTTTGTCATTTTGAACATTACTTGCTGTCAAGACAGGATGTAAAGGGAGATCTCTCCAAAAACAACACAGGCACTTTTTTGTAGCGCAAAAAAGGATTAGGAATTCTGACAAAAGATTTATTTCCTGTCTGTGGCTTCTTCTCCAAGTTCTTGTACAGTGGTCTCAGAGACTGGAAGTGAAAGAAAATCTCCATAATAGGGTCACCGTTCAAAATAAAAACCTTACAAAAATGACTTTCCCCACTCTATCCAAAATGAACAGCCACAATGCAGTAATTTCCTAGAAGTAACGGTCAGGATTGCTTCATGTATGAGGGTCAATGGGGATGCACAGGGCTAAAAATGTTGCTGCTGATTCAGCAGAGAAATTGGTTATGGTTTCCAGCCTGTGTAAAAACAACATACAGATCAAGCACTAGTAACAGGGTATGCTTTTTGGAAACACAGATTACCACAGGTGAATCCCAGCACAAGTATTTTTGGGTACCTGTAGACACAGAAAACTAGTTTGAATGATGTGATCTCCAGTTGCCCCTGTATGACAGCAGTACTAGATGATATCTGGGTAGCAGGATATTTGCATGGCTGGCTTCCACTTTTTCATTTGAGTTATTAAGCTTACAGGCTATTACTAGCACCTACACTCACTGGCCGCTTTATTAGGTACACCTTTTTAACTGCTCGTTAACACAAATATTTAAAATCAGCCAATCACATGGCAGTAACTCAATACATTTAGGCATGTAGACATGGTCAAGATGGTCTGCTGAAGTTCAAACAGATCAGAATGGGGAAGAAAGGTGATTTAAGTGACTTTAAACATGGCTGGTCTGAGTATTTCGGCAACTGCTGATCTACTGTAATTTTCATACACAACCATCTCTGAGGTTTACAGAGAATGGTCTGGAAAAGAAAATATCTAGTGAGCGGCAGCTCTATGGGCAAGAATACCTTGTTGATGCCAGAGGAGAATGGCCAGACTGGTTCAAGCTGATAAAAAGGCAACCGTAACTCAAATAACCGCTCGTTACATCCGAGGTATGCACAAGAGCATCTCTGAACACACAACACATTGAACCTTGAAGCAGATGGGCTATAGCCACCGAAGACCACACCGAGTGCCACTAATATCAGCTAAGAACAGGCCAATGAGGCTACAGTTTGCATGGGCTCACCAAAATTGTAAAATAGAAGATTGGAAAAATGTTGCCTGGTCTGATGAGTCTCGATTCGGATGGTTGGGTCAGAATTTGATGTAAACAATATGAAAGCATGGATCCATCCTGCCTTGTAGCAACGGTTCAGGCTGGTGGAGCTTTGCATCATGGATGCGCAGCCGATAAAACTGCAGCAACTGTGTGATGCTATCATGTCAGTACGGACTAAACTCTCTAAGGAATGTTTCCATCACCTTGTTGAATCAATGCCATGAAGAATTTAAGCAGTTCTTAAGACAAAAGGGGTCCAACCCAGTACTAGCAAGGTGTACCTAATAAAGTGGCCAATCAGTTTATAGCAACTATGGGTTTCAAATTAAGGGTCAAAAGTATCAGTTGTGCATTTTTTATGCAAGGCAAGATTAAACCTACCAATTCCCAAAAGAAAGCTCAAGTTAGAAATGTTCAAAATGTTTTATTAAATCCTTACTCAAACATACCAATGTTGTTTTGTGCAGTGTTTTTATAAATGCCAACTAGTGTATACATAGTATATAATATAATCAAGGCATTCCTCTCGTGATAGCCATCACAGTTGTCTGTGTGCTTATGTCAGCTCTCAACTGACCTTTCAAGCCCTCAAATTGTTTACTTCTGCATTAGGAAAACATGCACATATGAAAGACTTGATGTTACTAAAACTCTATAAAAACACAGAAAGCTCAGTGCAAAAGTGTGTTCTTTTCAGGTGAGTCCAATGAGATTTGAAAATTAGGGTCACATGGCTGAAATAAAGATACATATCCGCCTACTAAAGCTTTGTGAATTGAGTCTATTCACATTACAATTAAACTTACAAAAAAAGCCAGATGAAAGTATTTATAGAAAATGTTATAAATACTTTCATCTGGCTTTTTTTTGTAAGTTTATTTGCCTACTAAATATCCGTCTACTAAAGCTTTGTGAATTGAGTCTATTCACATTACAATTAAAAACTTACAAAAAAAGCCAGATAAAAAGTATTTATACAAATGTTATAAATACTTTCATCTGGCTTTTTTTGTAAGTTTATTTGTAATGTGAATAGACTCAATTCACAAAGCTTTAGTAGGCGGATATGTATCTTTATTTCAGCCATGTGACCCTAATTTTCAAATCTCATTGGACTCACCTGAAAATAACTGAAAATTAATTCTATTCCTGGAGTTGAATGTTAAATGTACTATTTTCCCCAGAAAATTAGATGGTAGTGTACAACACATTCTGGGAACATTTAACAGCTCATTTAACATCTCATGTTGATGATTTTTATCCTTCACTTCCTTTTACTAATATATAACAGGAAGTGAGCCAGTTTGCTCCCCCCAATTACAGAGCACCTTCTTTGCTGACATTCTAGCCACTGAGCATTCCGGGCGATGTCATTGACCAAATATGGTCATGTAGCAAAGCCTTTATTTTTTAAGTATACATTTTATTAAAGTTTTTTTTTTTAATGGTGTTGGTGTGTTTATTTGCACTTTCATTTTTTTGGGGGAGTAAAAAGGGGTATATTGTACCCCTGTGCTCATTTCCTAACAGTGGGCAGATAATAGCTGGTGGCCTCCTTATTCTAAATGGGGATTCCAGATTTCTATAATTCACCCCCACATCCTTTTTGGAGGACAAGATGAAGAGAAGAGACCCTGGTTGATGGACAAGGTGCCTTGCAAAGTCACCAATGATGAGACATGTGACTTAGTATAGTATAGGAAAGGGGGGGGGGTACACACTCATGGCCCTTCCTGCATTCCCAGGCTGCATTCTTAAATAAGGGTGTAGTTAGTTAGATTAGGGGAAGCCCATGCCCCCTTACCCTTTTCGGTACATTTTTTGGTCATAAAGTGGTTTGGAAGACTTCTGACAGCCTTGCCTGACAAGATAGGAGAGCTAAAAAAAAAAAACAGCCTAATTCAATGCTAATAGACATACTAAAGAAAGATGAGTGAAATCTGGTGGCACTGGTAGTAAAGCTAGGCAACAGCAAAATCGGATATATGGCAGAAACCGCATTTTAAACAGCCTTTAGTCCCTTTCTCCCAGATGCCTTTTTATATCCAAACCACCAAAAATAACACTGAAATTCGGATTTGACCCTCTGAATCCGTGAATTAGATCTGAATAACTGAATCTAGGGTCAGCTCTATTAGAGTGACCTCCCTCTATCCATGCATAATGTTTATTGTGCATTAGTGTAATAACTGGCAGCAGGCAAGGCCTTTACCTAAAGTGTCAAACTTCCAAACAAAGCAAGCTGGGAAGGGGCAGGACTTGAGGCTGGTTGCAAACATTTTTTGTTTATTTTTTTAATAAAAAAAGTTTGATCTCTCAACCCCCAAAATATTAGAATTACAGGCAACCTAAGAAGGGATTCAAACCTTGACTCATGAGCCCAGAGCCATCTGTCGGTCTAGTCATCATTTATTACAGTGTGTAAAAAAAATTAAGCAATGAAAACTAGGTCTTTAGTGCTGCAACAAAATTGCCAAAATGAAATAAGTGGGGGGGAAAAAAAAGATACCGTAGCACCAGACCAAGAAGCTAAAACAAAAACGAGAATTAACTGCATTTAGGCAAATGTTAGCTGCTTGCCGTCCGCCCACTGTAAATAAACGGACGTATGGCAACCCCCCCTCATCAGTGGGTTGACATTACTGTACATTTTTTTTCGGAGCCGTCCGATCGCTTGTATGTTAAACAGTATGCGGTCCCTCCTTCGGCGCCTTCTTAGCCCCCTATGTGGTAGCAATAAAGTTATGTGTAAAAAAAAAGGTTTAAAAAAATTAGTCTTATAACAACAACAAAAACACAAAAAAAGTTTAAGCCCCCCGCACAGATAAACGTAACGTATCGGGTGGGCCTATGTGCGATAATGATTATGCCACACATATTACATATCACCACGGACGTCAGAGTGCGAGTAATAATTCTAGGGCCATCAATCACTGTTAACACTAAACTGATGGCCAATTTTAGGTATGGTAGTTTTTTTGCACGCGCAATTTTAAAGCTTGACATGTTTGGTGTCTATTTACCCGACATGACCCCGTCTTTTATATTTTACCAAAATTTTAGGTAATAATAAATGTTTTAAACCATAATGTATGGAAAACTTTATTTTTTTTCAAAGTTTTCGGTACTTTTTTGGTCATATAGTAAACAATACCACCAAAAGAAAGCTCTATGTGTCCCCAAAAAATTGTCTAAAATGCATTTCAGTACACAGCATTGCATGACTGAATAAATGTCAAAGTACCTCAGCCCTCAATAATGATAAATGGCCTGGACAGGAAAGGTGTTTAACATCCCAGTCTTCAGGTGGTTAATATGCCAAAATCAGGCATACCAATTTTAACCTTTCATGCCCAAATTGTTGCAAAAATCCAAATGTTTTCCTATTATTCAAGGAATGATATGAAGAAATAAAGCTACCCATGACTGAAGAAGAGCAACTCTCAGAGAGAATCAATAGTTTGTGACATCAGGCTCTGCCGTTCTATTTGCAGCCACACTTTTCTGCTACTTGCTTCTGACTGAGACAATTTCAACAGTATGGATTATGGGCAACCACATACATGGTGGACACACTGGGACTCTCCAGAAGTCTGCTGCGCCCTATCATTTGAGAAGTTGTGACTGCTGCGTCCTATCATTTGAGAACATAAAAATACACCTGCTAGCATCAGATCTAATTTTTTTTTCATACTAAAGTACATTTTCATACTAAGTAATTTAGAAACTATATTCACCGGTAGGTATTACCTTGTACAATGATCACAATATTCCCCTCAACAAATGTTTTAACCTGCTTTGCAGAAGACCAGATAAATTTGTGTTCAAACATCATCCAGGGTCAGCATCTGCTTCCTGGACTGAGATACTCACAGATAACACAATCATGTAAATCCTTGTGCCTGTACAGAAAGATACATTTTTTAAGGCAGACCAGCCCCTTGTGCAACCTTTGGTTTGCATTGTGTCCTCCAGTGACCATTTAGGAATTAATGCATTCTTGGTACGTCACAACATTGATCCAAAAAAAAAAAAGCTCTTGCCCCCTTTAAAGGGTAAAAAATACTTAAAGAAGGAAAAAAAAAAAAAAAAAAAAAAGGTGTACAATGTCTTGCAGTAGGCATAAAGAGGAAGGCACAATGTCCATCTGAAGGCATAAGGAGGAGGGTACCATGTCAGGGGACATAATGTGTATCAGGGGGCAGAGCGAGGGAAAAAAACAAACGTCAAGAGGACATGGTGAGGGGTGTAAACTGACAGGTGGCATAGAGCCCCCATTTTCAAAAGATCATCATAATTAAGCCACCCCTACTTCTACTAAGCTAAAACCAGTTCTCTCTACACAATCTGCTTAAGTGTTCCTCATTCTCAGAGAACTAAGGGGTAATGCATTAGCAATCATTTATTGTTCTGCACGATGTACGATTTTTGGTTTCAGACACCAAATAAAATAAATAAAAACTGCAAATCTACATATATTAACTAGTCTGATAATTATAGTCTGTGTCCCAAGTTAACAACTGTATCTAGCGAATACTGCGTATACTGTGCTTTTGATGCATACTTTGTGCAAAACCTTTTCATGAAGCGTACTTTTTTTTTTATAAACAAAAAAGATACAAATGTACTTAAATCAAAAGGAAAACAAAATCACTGTGATAAATGTTTAAAAAATGATAGATGTTACGGCGTATATGGCCAGGGTAGAGCTAGAATAATATTAAAAACATTTTAAGACAAAATTTTATAATTTTCTTATTCAGTAGTAAATGATTTCTCTGTGTAAAAGGTGCCCATACACTGTGCGATTATCGCACGATAATCGCGGGAAATCCCGCAATCGTACGATAATCGCAAAGTGTATGGAAGGCGTGCAACCGTTTTTACTGTACGGTCGCACGTCTTTTGTCTTAGGAGCATGCTAGAAAACCAGCCGAGAATCGTACGATTTTCGGGTGGTTTTTAGCATGATCGTAAGATCAATGCCGCACGGGCCGGTGTGCGCACGCGCACACTGCCCGTTCAGCATTGCTGTCATCGGAAGCCTGCCCCTCAGGGAGGCGGGCTTGCAATGATCGCAAGTACGATCTGCCTGTCCAAGATGGGCAGATCGTACGTTTTTTTAATTACTTTACAACCATCGCAAGACTAAGGTCTTGCGATGGTTGTAAAGTCTATGGCCACCTTTAGTCTCTGATACTCTGATCAGGGCTTAATAGGAAAAACGCTTTTCCCCATCCACACATCCAATGGAATTCCCCTCACTTTGGTGAGATGTGTCTTTCATTTTCAGTTACGTCTTCAGGATAGAAAGTAAAGGTAAACCTCCCCAGTGGGACACATACACATACAGCAAAAAGTAACCTGACAGAAAAAAATGGCTTTTTATTCACTTTCAGAAGGTAAAATCTGGATAAAGCTACATTAAATCGGTCAGCCAAATTTACACCATTAGCAAAGATCCACTTTACTACCATGGGACTAAACACACAGGTATGATTGAAACAAATTAATCCAACAGCCTCAAGCAAAAATTCTACAAACAACAATAAGGCTGAAATAAATTAACAGGTTCCATCCCTGACTGGTTGTGTTACAAATCATTAACCTCTTTATGACAGCATAACGCATATACGCAGCAGCACAGACGGTTGGTCTTGATGCCCAACTGATGCATATATGTGTCTCGCTCAATTGGCACCTCTAGAACTGTGACCGAGCCGTCACTGACACCTCACAGTTTACTACTACCAGTGATTGGGAGACAGTAAGAAGGGCTCTCAAATAGGTCATTACTGTGCAGCCAATCATAGCAAACGAGTGGAAACCCCTCCTACTGGCCTCTGATGTCATGGCCCACTTAAATGGTCCGCTCCTGCCGGCGGCAAACGGGCTAAGGGGCATGTTCTAGGAATGCTAAATATTTATCTTATTTAAACTAATAGAAAAGCACTGAGCGGAGATGTTGCCATTTGTGGTACATCAGCCGATCTTTGTCTTTCAACAACACTGCCTTTATTTATGATGCCTCAAAGATGTTGACATTAGTTACAAAGTATTTATAACACAATCATATCAGATTATCACATCCAAGTTCTGCAAAGTTGTGCTTGATGAACATCCAAGATGTATACAACAGCGGGCATCACAGTAAAATTACATACACAGTAACAGCTCACAGACCAGAATGGCCAGTAAAGGGTCAAAAAGGTGGCGCAAAGTATGATGACCAGTGGTGAAGAGCTGAAATCATTGTTTTACCCAGTCCTCAAGTTGCATAATATTTAAGGTTGAATAAAGACACAGGTCCCATCAAGTTTACCCTTTGTGTGTGCATGTGTGTATGCGAGTCCCTGTGTGGTCTAGCATTTAAGCGTACCTGTACCCCTGTATGTTACCGTCTCTGAGGAAGGTATCTAAATGATTTTTGAATTATTCAATTCTCTTTGCTGATACCACTGCTTGTGGAAGAGAGTTCCAAAATGTAACCACTAACTGAAAAGAAACCCTTACGCCCTTTGTGGCTAAAGCTTTTCTCCAATCTTTTAGGTGGTGGCCTCTACTCTTTTTTTAGGGAGTTTACAGTAAAAAGTTTATTGCGGATGTTGCCAACACCACTAAACATTTTGTACATCAAAATCGTCTCACTTCCAGCGTATCCCCTCTTAATCGCCTCACTTCCAGTGTGAAAAAGTTTACATTTATCAACCTCCTCTCTCCAGCCCCTTCATTAGTTTTGTTGCCCTTCTCTGGACTCTCTCTGGCTCCAGGACATCCTTTCTGTGGATTGGTGACCAACATTGACTCAAGATGTGGCTGAACCAGTGATCTATAAAGTAGCAAAATTATTGCTTTGTCTCAACAGTACATTCCCTTTTTAATGTTTGACTGTACTCTGCTAAACTTTGTTTGCCGCAGCCAGTCATTGCATGCAAAGTTGTTTTTTTTTTTTAAAAAGATTACAAAAATTAAAAATAAATAAATTTAAAGCCCCCCTAACGTTACAAATGATAAGCCGTAATGCAAAAGTTCTGTGGCATAAAAAGATCACAACTACAACCATTTAGTTCTTCAGGGTCTTTTTAAATATATACATTTGAGAGTGAAGTAATCTTTAGATCTAAATGTGCATTCTAACATTTAAAGAAGAATTTGTTTGTAGCACATAAGAACAAGGAAATTTAGCAAGGATCACACCATAAACTACACTTCTGCTGACATTCCCCTTTATGTTTAGTTAAAAAAGGGTGATTTCAAAAGAATCTGAATAATCCAAGACCTCAATCTTCTTTTCTACAAGTTTGAACTTTGCAAAAGATTCTTTCACGAGACACTTGAGTTCACACAAGAGATAGTACGTTACATACAAGGTTTATATATGCAGCAGTTATGGCCATACAAAATTCTACAGCAAAAAGACATGCTCACGTTTCTCATTAGGAAGTTCTTCATTCTCAACTTAATCTTCACTGAGATTTTGAGGAGAACATGGTTTGTTTTGGAAATGGACCATTTTCTTTGAGACTAAAAAGTTCAGGCTTAAGTTGAACAATATCCTTTTCAGCCACCCGTGCTACAGTTTGCAAAGCTTCTGTTGAAATGTCACTTTATTTGATCTGACTAAATTACGAGGGGTCTTAATATGTAACAATATTAGTACACATCCCAGCATACCAGTCCAGAAGTGACTGTTTGACCCCCAAAAATATACTATACCACTGTTACTGTGCTAAACGGTATAATTTGTTCTCTTTTTAGTCAGAAGAAGCCACCAAGTCCCAGAAACACCAGTATTACAAGTCGAGAAGAGTATAAGGATACTTTTATTGCAATTCCAAGACATAGTACATGAAAGAACCACAGTACTCTGGTCCCTTTAACAATAATAAAAATCACATGACAAATCCAAAACAAGCTTACCTTACACCCCCCCCCCACCACCACCACCACAATAAACAATATTATACAATAATAATATGTAGACATAAAGCCAACAAATATGCACTACAATTAAAGCCCATTTCCTGCTGCTATGAATATCACTAATAGTGGGTAGACTGCAACCAACGATCCTTTTTACCCACTTTACCACCAACTGCAGTATCTGTCTATCTGCATCAGTAGAGTTCACATATCATACAGTGATGCATGAGGTGAGAGTAGTCACCTATAAAATGAAATTAGACCTGAATTGCCAAACATGACATACCTCAATCTTCCAAAAATAAAATAAAAAATAAGGTGTTGATGGGCCTTATTCACGATGCTATCTGTATTGGTATTCCATGCAAGATCATCTGAAATGTACACCCCAAATATTTAAAACAGGAGACCACCTCTACAACTGCAATCCCAAAAAAATGTAGGAGTGGCTGTTTCTAAAAATCACAATATAGTCGCCTTGGTTTTTTTAGGTACCTTTCATACAGGCAGTGCGATCAGCTGTCCATAGACCTGCATGGGTCCCTAAAGCTCAATTTTTTCCTCCATCACATGAAGGACAAAAACTGGAGAGACACACACAAGTGACATCCATTATGTACTGCTCCGATCAGCAGTGGGTCTGAGAGAGCAGGCACCTGTGTGAAAGGGGCCTTACGTTAATGGAAAGAGTGACTGGCCCTCATATAAAATTATACCATTCCTTCTGTGCCAAAAGTTTGTTGATTTTTAGTTCTTAATACTACTTTAGGCTTTTCTGGCTAACTTACTAAAGAAGAGGGCCATCCAAATTCCATAAACATTCTTACTGTGACACAGTATATAGCTTTTCAATCTTTCATTAGCCAATTTTTTTTTTTTTAACGTTTTAAGTTCAAGGCTGGCTGTAGCCTTATGAACGACAAAATAGAAAACTTGATATGGAAACCATTCAAGGGGGTTTGTAAGGGGTTCATCCTCTGACAATTCTCCAGGCATTTGTTCCTTGTGATCCTTTTCTGAAGGACATGTTCCCTGTTTATGCATTTGCGGATGCCTGATGTTGTACAGACTCCTCATGTTCACTGAGACACGCAGGCTTGGATTTGCCCATCAGCGTACCTGAGGTTCTTCTGTTGGGCCACAGGTAGGTAGTTCAAAAATAATTAAATAAAAACGTACCTAGTGGAGGTCTGTCATTTCTACCTTCATTCCTATCTGTGCCACTCAGTCCACCACCAGGACCCCCAGCCACGTCACTTCTCCCTGTGCACAGCACCTTCAGCAAGTCACTAACATAAGTGATGACTGGGTCCTGGGTGCGACCCACCCTCTTACACTGCGCCTGCATTCTGCACATGTACTTTTTCAGCTTTTCTAACCACTAATGAATGTTTATCTATTACTGTATTGTTACTAAAAGCCAAACCATTGGCGAAAAGCAATTCCTGGAAGTAGAATGTTTTCGTAGAGATTATTTTTGCCGAACAAGAGCAGATCATGCTTTAACCAGTCCTCTTTGGTAGCCTGTAATGTCTTTTGTACTGCAGTTTTACAATTTTTCTGTTGATGCACCTCTTCACTCGTCTCACTTGTGAATGACCTTCTTTTAGAAGACATGCGAGCGTGACCTATTAGTAATACATAACATACTATATTATTGTAATGCCTCTGCAAAATGTATTGGTACACAAGCATAGTAGCAAGTTTGTTAAAAAATGTTGGTTCTTACCTCAGACTAGGCCTAAACACTGTTAGATGGTGAAGGACTTTTCTCTGCGTGTTCAGCTTCCTGCTTATTGGCCTGGTGTTGGCATTTGGGTTTGGGAAAAGCAACCTTTTAGGAAAAAGAGAAAATAAAATATTAACAGAACTGAGCTTTAAAAAGGCATGAAAAAATGTTTTACATCAATTTAGGAAAATGTTGTATGCTTGCCTCAAACTAAAGCTCCGTGTTGACAACTTCTGGAGGATATCTTTGCGTTACATCTTGCATGGTGATCGTTAATCAGGGAATGGCATTAGGAAAGGGGCCACTGTTGCTGGACATAATTGTGTTGTTTCTTATACATTGGCTTTTTCATGGCATCAGGAATGGGGAAATGCTGAAGGAAGGACATCACTGTTTTATATCTTCCTTGTTGACCATTAGCTTGGGGATGACTTCAGAAATGGGTCAGTGCTCTGGGCAGGCTGAAGGATATCAGTGTATTGAGGCTGTAACTCCTTGGAAAAAAATACATAATAAACTGGCTACTATACAAATATTACATAATTTAATTTTAGTCAACTGAATATGCAGCATGGCAAAGGTTAGTTTAATTATCTTGAAACCAGCAGGTGGAGATCCATGCTCATGGTCAAATGTTGTACACAAGCTCCTTTGGGCCTGTGCTTGTAAATAATATATTCAGCCACCAGGAGAAGCTCCCAGTTGATTTTCACATGCATCAGATTATTGAATTACATAGCTGTATGGGTGAACAGAGGCCACTCTAAAAGGCTCTATACATTGTAAATGAGTGACATATTTCACAATTCTCACTATTTTTACCATTTCATTTTTTTTAACTATTGTGCTTAATTTAGGCTTTCCTTTTTACTTCGTAAAGATGTCCATGCAAATCCCACAAATCACAGCCTTACCAGTACATAGTTTAGTGAATGATCCCTAAAAATAGTAACTATATAATCTCAATATTGCAACTCCAAATATAATTCGCTTGCTAAAAACAATGGCTGCCCAATTCCCAAATCTCAGCACTACAAGTCCAAGGGTGAGAAATTGACCACCAGCACGCCTAAAAAAATGAGACTATTCTTATGGTGTCCGAGGGTATAGCGATTTAATTTCTAGCCAATTGTTCACATTAATTTAAGCTTTTCTGGCTCACTTGATAAACAAGATGTGCCCCAGCAGGATATAGTTTTTTTAACATTCGTTATTTTGTTCAGTTTAGTTTTGTTCACTTACTGAAAAAGATGGCTATACCCTGCCAAGCCTCTCTTCCTTTCTGGACACCTGGCAACCACATAGCAAGCCAGCTCAGCAGCACAACTTCAAGCACCTCCAAAGGGCATGCCTGCGCGAGTTGGATTTTATTCGGGCTGTGGACGGTACGGTTGATACTTCAGTCACAATATCACTGCCACAATATCACTGTCTAGCAACGCAGGCGCAGCAGAAAGCAGAGGGTGGGTCGCAGCCAGACAGCAGCCTTCAATTATATTTATATTAGTGACTTCTGACAACTGACGGGAAGGACGTGGCTGGGGGAGGAATGACTGGAGGTAGGCATGAAATTGACAAGACAGACAAGAATAAGTAGAAGTTTCAACACTTACCTACTCTACCCTACACCAAGGTTTATTCACCCCCCAACAAAAAATGTTTTGTTTCCTCTACTTCTAAAGACTAAAGGGATAATTTTCACTATAGGTACATAATTTCTATTAAAATTTAAAAAAACTACTATTTAATTTTCTCTGGATCTCAAATAACACAGGGGCATATACATTTTAATTCTAGAATATTTCTCTGAAAATAATTAAATCAAAATTATTGCAAATCCTTAAAAATAAACTTGTTCTAGGAAGTCAGAAGGAAAATATCATGGAATCAAAACAAAATATTTATCTGCCTTACATACTTTACAGAAAAGAAGAAATCTAAATATTTAGGGAGTTTGTTTACCTAAAGAATATACTAAGTCTGTCCATAATCTAGTAAAATTAGATTTAACTAATTTCCAACATCTGATCATTTATTGTTAGCATTTGTTCTTAGATGACTACAAAATCAGTTACATCCAGCAGTTGTTCTTAGATGACAACTACAAAATCAGTTACATCCAGCAGATCTAAGACATTAAACTGATGTAAGATCCAATCCTCCACTATATTAAGGTCCCCACACACCTTACGATAATGGTACGATAATCGCGGGAAATCCCGCGATCGTACGATTATCGTAAGGTGTGTGGAAGCCGTGCGACCTCTACTACTGTAAGGTTGCACGACTTTAAAATTACGGACATGTTCGTAAACCCGCCGAGCATCATACGATGTTCGGCGGGTTTGTGGCATGTCCGTACGATAATAGCCGGACGGGCCGGGGTGCGCAAGCGCACACTGCCCGTTCGGCATTGCGGTCATCGGAAGCCCGCCCCTCAGGGGGCGTGGTTTGCGATCATCGCAAGTACGATCTGCCTATGCAAGATAGGCAGATCGTACGTTTTGTTAAGTACCTCACAACCATCGCAAGACAAAAGTCTTGCGATGGTTGTAAGGTGTGTGCCCAGCCTTAGAATCATATTCTATATAATTTGTCAGATATGCTTTTCACAGAGCTAAAATCATAAGAACCTTTCCGGGAAAAAGCCCCAAAAAGAAACACGTTGACTATGACGTTACTCATTGCTGACTCATTCTTCAAATACTAGTTGCCTGGCTTTCATTTCAGCTCTCTTGATTTTGTACTTGAAATCACTGACCTGATAAAAGTATGCAGATATAACTTATCACCTTTCTCTGACTTCCCTGATATTCATGTCTTATTCCAGGCTAGGAAAAAATAATGGGTTATATATGGTTAACCAATGTATTGAAAACGTTTTTGACAACTCCTAAAACGATTTGAATTTCTATGGTAGTGTGGTATAATGGCTTAACGACTGGCATAAAACTTCATTCTACAGCATGTATTAACATGTATAGGAAATTATGTAACAGTTTTTTGTTTTTAAATAACAAAAAGGTAACCAAAAAATGATGCCCAACGTTAAAATTCCTATTCACTCTAGAGATGGAACCATTAGCATCCCTTTAAAATATAATTTCAAGAATATACATATTGGAAAAATCTACATTTGCTTATAATTTATTAAAAACCTATTGAAACAATATTTATCCAAACTTAGGGCCTGTTTTGATGGCCTTTCGGAGTTGTGTTGATGGCATCAGTTTGTGAAGCTTCTAAGAATAGTGCTTTTGACCTGGTTTCAAGCGTGTTTTGAACCAGACTTGTATGGGATATCAAGATCAAATCAAGAAAAAGCCTATTGACATGGGCACCAACACACAATGCTTCTCATGTCAGGTAATACACAGACCTTCTTTAGAAGTACTCCATAGAGCTAATTTCATACCAGAAAAAAAATAAAGATATTTGCAACTCTCTAAAGCCTTTGTTTTCACTTCAGTCTCAGAAACAAATATACAATTTGGCAGACATACTCAATTATTTGTATTACTGTGTCCCTGTAATATGTAATATAATAATACCCCAAATAATAACTGTAGAGCTGAGGATTTTTTTAACGTACGTTATATAGTATGGTTAAAACCACAATTTAAAATAGGAAAAAAAAGCTCACAGTGTACAAAGAAACTCTTTACCCATGTGCCTAAAACCAAGCAGCCAGTCAAGATCTTCACAATAGCAAGAATGTTTTTGAACAGTTATGTTATTCATCTAATCTGAGTTGCTACACACAAGCTGATCTTTAAAGTACATATATAACTAGGGATGCACCGATACTAGCATCGGTATCGGTGCCGATACCGAGTATTTGGGTGAGTACTCGTACTCGCCCAAATGCTCCGATACCTAGCACGAGTACTTCCTGTATCAGGAAGCCGGGCAGTGCATCATTACACGCTGCCCGGTTTCCTGATTGGCCAGGAAACGGCTCCATGCTCTCTCATCATCTCATGAATCAGATATTAAGAAAGTGACCTTAAAGCATTAGTTTGTATTGCTTTAGAAGAAAATGTGACCTGTCCCTTTAAGAAAAAGTATTGGTGTCTGCGAGTACTTGATCAAAAGTATCGGTACTCTGTCTTAAAAAAGTGGTATCGGTGCATCCCTATATATAACCAAAGCTTTTTTTTATTTTAAATAGAATGGCGTAAGGGTTAGAACTAGGGATGTCCCGATACTAGTACAGGGGATTTTCACAAGTACTTTAACCTATTCATGTTAGCAGGGCAGAATTGTAACTCTATTACTGCAATGTACTAGAAGTATGTACTAGATTAAATGATCCATAGTACACACTTCCACTGCAGCAATAGAGTTACAATTCTCCCCTGCTAACATGAATAGGTTCCATGATCCCAGAAGCAGATGCATGATCGGATTTGTAGTTTCCCTACAGGTGTGTGAAAGCAAATAATAATGTTTTATTGTTCTAACACAGTCCAAAATTAAAGTTCTGCATAATCATAAAGAAATTGATTGGCCTAAAATCATTAGTCTATTGTTTTTTTAAAATCACCTGTCCCTTTAAGAAAAAGTATCAGTAATTGGTATCGGCAAGTACATGAGGGGATGTACTTGTACGTGGTCTTGAAAAAGTGGTATTGGGACATCCCCAGTTAGAACTCAAGGAACTGTCAAGGAATTTGTTGCTGTCTCTGATCCTGAGTTTTTCCCTCTCTATGTGTCCTGGTGCTCACTGTCACAAGGACAAAAAGTAATGCAAATACCAAATTGTCGCCAACCAGAAAGTGGAGGAAATTTTCCAATGGGAATGCCTGTTGCAATGACAAGTGTCTAAGAGGGGATATTCCTTTCTGTTGTATCTGCCCAGACTACAAGTAAAGCCAAATTTCCCAAAAGGAACACTAAAAACACAATTCAAAGTATGTACAAAGAGCTTAATACTAAACATTTGTTACATTAAAGGGACACTAGACACAGGAGTTAAATCCTAAAAATGCATTCAAGTACCTTAAGTATTAACAAAAATGTAGTTCATCTGTGCTGTAGATCCTCAAATCATCTCTGAATTGTACACTGTCCTTCCTTCTGGAGGGTGGCTACTTTATCTCCCCATGGTCCCTGTGTGTGTTGTAAAGTAGCCACCACTTCAAGATCGATCTCATGATGGACTATCATTTAAATACAAATTAGTAAACTAAAAGTTAGCTTGTAGTCCATCACAGGAGCGAACTTGGAGATTCAGAGATGATTTGAGGATCTACAGCTGAGTGATGCACAAATAAGCTACATTTTTGTTAATAGTTAAGGTACTTGAATGCATTTTTAAGACTTAATGTCTGAGTTTAGTGTCACTTTAAAGTAGAAGGAAAGGCAGCGAATATATAGCAGACAATCTTCCATGCTATGATTACATGTTCAGAAATTGTCTGAAAATATAGTTCTCATGCAGTCATGTAATCAAACTGCAGAAGAAGCAGTAGGCGGAGCTTTCTCTACGACTCGACATCAAACCCTGAAATGACATTGCCACCAAGCTGTAAGTGCCTGTGTGAATGAAAAAAGGCACATGAATGCATGCCTGCAGGTCTGTGATCACTGAGTGTTATCAGAAGACGACGTCTCGGGCAGAAAGAATATAAAATCAATAATGAAGCACCAATACTTCCAGGTCCAACAACGCTGGGAACCAACCATTTGGATAGCATTTGAGGTACGTTGTTGGTCCGGCACAGGATACAAGGTGAAAGTTAGGGAAATTGCAGGATCTTGAGGTAATAAAACATTTAATTAAAAAATCAGAATACCAATGTTAATAGATAATGGGAACGTTGCATATGACTTGAATTTTTCCTGGAGAGACACTTTGCATGTGCGTTACAGCTATCCTTTTCTTTCAATGCCCCCTGTGTGAATAACTATACATTTTTGAGCTTTTGAGCAAAAACGTTTACGATTGGTGTGAATAACCCAATAACTAAAAGACATTTCTCTCTACAAAGATAGCTCATGTACATAATCAATAAATAGGTAATGGTATGCCTGCAAAAGAAGGCAAATGTTAAAAAACATTTACAACCTCCAGTGAGAGGTGTCTGTGAATGTTTATAGGAACTGCTTCCCATTCCTTGGAGGTGGAAATGAATATGATAACGCAATAAGTCATCAGTGCTCTTTTCTTTATATACAATGCAAGATTTAAAAAAAAAAAAAAGAGAGAAAAGAATAGCTCTGTAAAGAGACTGAAGAGGCCATTTTACAGATGCCTTTGACAAGCGGAAGTGAAACGTGTGCTGGGGATGGCAGGATAGGAGGAAAGATGGATAGGTGTGCAGGGTTTGGGCTCTCATTGAACTAAAGGTAGAATTCCCAAGTGGCAATTGGCCCTAATACTATATATTGGCGAGTAACTCTTAAGGCCTGGCTAGTAGCTCAGGACTTGAAATTTTGAGCCCTGCTATATAGGATAGGAAATAGCAGACACACTCAGTCTACCCAAACACACATCTATCAGCTTTACTTGAATAGATCTACCACTTCAAAGCTATGGCTCCATTATTGTCACCCTCTGTGTTAGTAATAATAGCACATCACACAGATATACATTTCAAAAGACTTTTACCTACAGCCTTATGTTTTAAAGTGGGCTTAAAGGTAATGCTAAAACTAATCTAGATTATCAAAACCTAAGCTGATAAAAAAGAAAAAAAAATACACCTGTGTAAAACTTACCTGTCGGCAGCTTCCAGCATCTCTAGATGTCAAAACACAGTTGTGAGACTGGGGTCACAGATTAGAATCTCTGCCTGAATACAGATCTCGATTTTCCACACATTTCATCTAGAATGTATATGGGTGGCAGCAGCTGACTTAAGGTAGGAGCTCCTGACAGGTTTTATACAGTTTCTTTGTAACTGCATAGATTACAGGACAAGAGTTGAGGGAGCATAAATTAGGTTAGTTATAGCAGATTCTAGGTCCTCTTTAAAAATATTACAAATCACTCTAAACGGGTCCTAACAGCAGCAGAACTAGGAGGCAGCTATATTAACCAGGGGGATTTAGAGCAAGATCAAATTCAACCAGAGCAAATGAAATCTGCAATTTTAGGCCTCATACATGTGTAAGCATTAAAAACTAAACAGCAAAAATTTGAATTTACATGAATATATTTTTTGCTTCCTGTTCATCAAAAAAATTAAACTTCTACTGGCACGCATATACTGGCTACCTTGCCACTGCTGACCCCTTAAAAATGCTAGTTATGTGGTTGCCTTGGACTTTGAGTTACTGAACTGGAACAAGCATGCAGCAAGTAAAGCCCAAACTGCTTTGTTTGGGCCTCACTTGCGTTTCAAGTCCCTAATGCTATTGGAACAGCATGCTATCAAGGAAACTAGAAGGTCCCTTGCTATCATGCTAGTCAGCACTGGTTCAGCTTACTTTTTTTTATTACTAAAATTATTATTTTTATTATTTGTAGGGCATATTTCGTTAATATGTGCTTGTCATGTTTTGCCAACGTCTTCACAGTGGATTTGAAAAATAATTTTATTCTGCATGCATTATTTGCGGAGATATACTTGAGTAAAGTTTGTGCAGTCAGAAAATAAAGCATATCAAAAATAAAACGGAAAACCAATTATTTTACTGTGTACTACTTAGATTAATTTCAGAGTTATATATCCCTTTCTCTTAACTTTAAAGTGCATTTTAATAGTCTCCTAGAGAAAAGATTAAATGTTTTTTATGATTAAAGTGTGAAGCAAGAACATAATTACTGCTTTTATGGCAGTATTTTTATAATATCCTCCAAGATCCTGAATTCTTAACAGCTGAAGTTAATGGATACAATTTCAATATTCAGATTAGCAGCTCACCTTAAACGAGGCTAAGGCATTGGTTTGTCTGTTTGTAATAAAGTGGGGAAGGAGGCAATTAAGTGATCCTGAATGGGCAAGAGATGGGATCATTTTAAAGCAAAAAGTCTTCAATAATAAAAAAAAAGAAGATAAAATAAAAACACTGTACAAGACTTCCAATAGTTACTTCAATGATTGCACCAACTGGTACAACTGGATATCCCATTTTCGTTGCCACCACAGGGACTAGGGATAGTGAAAGTACCAAGTTTAACTACTCCTTTTTAAAGTTAAAGGGAGACTAAAAACTCAGGAGTTAAATCTTAAAATGCATTCAAGTACCTTAACTATTAACAAAAATGTATCTTCTTTGTGTATCGCTCAGCTGTAGATCCTCAAATCATCTCTGAATTGGTGCCGCCACTGTCCTTCCTTCTGGAGGGTGACTACTTTTGTTCTCCATGGTACCTGGTCCCTATGTGTGTTGTTCTCCATGGTACCTGGTCCCTATGTGTGTTGTAAGGTATCCACCGCACCAAGCTTACTCCCGTGGTGTGACACAATCTCAATACAAATCAGTAAACTAAATGTGAGACTGTAGTCCATCATGGGAGTGAGCTTGGAGTGGTGGATCATCAAAAGTCAGTTTGGTGTCACTTTAAGACGTCAGAGTACACAAACCGAGTGTCTATGCATGCATGTGCTGGACACTTCAGAAGAGCTTAAGGAACAGAAATATCCCATTTTCAAAATAATTACTTACAAGTTTCCTCAAAGCAACTATTAAGAAATGTCAGTCGGAAGCATTTTGGTTGCTATGGGAGATGAGCTGATCTTGTTAGCTTATTTTTTTACATGCAGGTTTTAAAAGAAGGGAAAAAAAAAAAAACACAAAAAAAAAAAATCTGTTGCCTCAACCTGGCGCAACCTCCATAAGATATCCTTAACAGTAAAGATGGAATAGCTTCACAGCCAAACAATGTCTGATCTCATACAACAAGATATTGAACTGTCGGAGTGGAACACACAGTCATAAGATGACCACATCTGTCATGGTATTAGGTATTCATGTGACCATTTATAGTGCACAATCTGGATGCCTGGCTTAAGAGAGGAAGATTCAGTTCTTTAATATTCAGCCATAATTATGCACAAAACTTCCCTCAACCACAAAACAATGAAATTCTTCATTAGCATTTTTGAAGTTTGCAGGGAAAGAAGAGCTTATCTGTATAATCCTACATTTTCTTAGAATATAGATTATTGACAGCTTGCGTTTTTAACACAGCTATGTTTACAAATGTGTTTTTTTATAATAAAAGTCTATCCTTTAGCTCCCTGGATGGGAAGTAATACATCAATCAATAAGCAAAAATCTGCTTATCGCAGAAAAAAGAAAACAAATAAATGTAATCCTGTGATAATAACTGATGAGATGCTACGCCTATTAATTTTGACCTGCTAATTTGCAAAATAAAAATTTGCGAAAATAAAAAAAAGAAGATTAACAATAATGGTCAGTGAAAACATTGGTTTGCGATATGCACTTAGGCCAGTTATCTACTGGGCATCAATTAAAAATGCTAGAAGTATAAAATAGTTACGCTTCGAGAAGCAGAGGGAGGGGCGGGGGGGGAAGATTCTAAGCGGTACAAAGTAAAAGGTAAGCAATGTTATAATAAAAAGGAAATAGATGTAGACTTATTTGTAGTAGCCTTGTATACAAAATGGTTTAGAATCTGCCTATGGGAGGGAATGTGGATGGATGCTTTGCATAGATATTCATGTGTTCCAGCATTTTTACAGCTTTATTCTGAGATGAAATAAGGAGCAGTGTCCATTTGTAAATATATTGCACTGGAAAACCTCCCTATCAATGTCTTAAAATCCATCAAGGGATTCCAAGCATGTCCCCAAGATACCTTCCACAGCGTTGTATATTTAAATGTGTGCACGACAGTCATCTCCATATCCTATTGTAAGCAGCCACATCTGTGGAACTATTTGCTGGAGACTCCATGAAGAAAGAACATAAAAGGGAGAAAAAAATGACCAGTATTGTGGCTGAGGGGATGACAAATTGATGCAGAATTTCCTTGACACGGAGGAGCTATTGAACCCTGTGATCAGAAATTAGCACGAGTGGCAGATGAAGATAATCAGACTGGTGTTGTAAGGGAGCCAGAGAAACGAAAACCTTATTATGAGAATACAGATGGTGTGTCGACTAAACAAACACACGAACGTGCTTAACTACAACAGTCATTTTCCACTTTGCAGCAGCAAGCAAACCTATACACCAGCTTTTTATGGATTAAAAAATAGACAGAAATGAGCCAATCAATTCACAAAATTCAATAGTTTAATCCAAGTTTATTAGATTTGCATGTGGCAATTTGTTAATATTTTCTGATGTGCCACCTATGTGCTTTTAATACTCCAGAGCCCCAGGAGGTGGCTTGGGTAATATATGAGGGGGTGG
>NW_017307141.1:100486-123366 GCF_000935625.1 Nanorana parkeri | reverse complement strand
GCAAATATGTTGCTATTCTCTCTTCTGTGATGTTGTACTGAACAACCCCCATTTATCTATTTATTCTAAATAAATTCAAATAATTGTATCCAGAGTAAATTAAGAGAGTGTACAATGCCACCCAGTGTTTGTAAAGTGGCTACCAAGTCACTTGTGGTTGATTCTCTACAAAGCATTCCGGACAGTAATCCTGGAGCATGGAATCATGGAAGATTCCCATGCTGTCAAGGACAATAGTGGCTGCAGTTTTTTTTAATTTAGTTACGCAACCTTTCTGAATAAATGAGAAGTCAATAATTTTGATAGCATGGGAAATTTTATTGATTCCACACTCAAGGATAACTACAACTGAAGGAATAATAGAGAATCCTTTAACTAATAGAGAATCTGCTCAGTAACCCTGTAAATATTGATGGCTCCACCCCTTTTGTTCTGGTACATTAGATTTTGGCACAATTGATGTTCCTCACAAATGTCTTACATTTACCACACCTGAAAATTAATAGGTACTAACTGACCCTAACGTACAGTACTTATAATGTAATACATACAATTACTAAACAAAATTTGCTTTAAAAGAGACCTTGTCACCAATTTAAAAATTGCAGGGGAAAAAAAAACAGAAAAAAAAGTAGTTTAAATGTTTACATGGAGCGCTTTGCCTTTCCATAAATTATTTTTTATTTATTTACAATGTACCTGTGTACTTGCTAGAAAGGTTTAAGGTCAGTTCCCTAACACAGCCCTTCCCTCCTTGCAAGTCTTAGCTTCCTCCTCTTCTGGGGAGTGTCTAATTACTATCTGTGGTGGCCCAGCTCCTCCACCCCTCACCGCCCAGCTCCTCCACCCCTCAATAAAGCAGAGGGGGCATACTATAGGGTGTCACTTGACTGACAGCTTTGGGTTTGCTACCTTTAAATCTCTTGCAAAACAAATATAACCATGGCAATAAATGATTATTACTATGGAAAAAGTACTCACAGTAAATCACAGTAAAAATAATACCAATATTTGGCACAATAAAAGGCACCAAACCCTGTGTACCCAAGAGACAAAATTTGTCTTTCTAAACAATAACCTTTTTTTTTGCTGTCTGGGTCCCAGTGTGCATAATTCTATTCACTTCCTGTCTCATTGACACAACAGTAAGAGGTGATCTCCCCAAAATAAGGAAATCCACTCCAAAAACAGTCCTGACCAGAACATGTGTCCACATTGGAAGATGCCCCCTCTTCTTCCCTTTTGGGGATAAATTAAAAAATTGGGATTTCATTCACTTTTAGCCTTGGTAACAATAGTCACCAAAACACAGACAGGATGAATCCTCCCAGCTTGGACACAAACCGCAATAAAAACCTGAAAAAGGTTCTAACCCTTCCCCTATTTTTATGTTAAAAAAAAAGGGGGGGGGATGAAGGCTTTAATACACAAAGGAGAAAGTCTAGGCGTTGGGCAGTATGCCAGTTTACAGGGAAGAGGGTGGAATAAAATCTGCCTCCCAGTAGCGGCCAGTTTGTTACTTATTACTCACACCATCTTCTAGACATCATCATCTTTTATGGCAGGCTGGTTTCATTTAGGGGAACACATGGGGTTTTTTTCTATGGTATTGTGCTAAAATTTGTCAATCTTAATTATCAAATGCATAGTGGATTAGAACACAGTGGATCACAGAGCAAGCTAATTCCTGGAGGTGAGATTTTTTTTTACTCTTCACTCCTAAATATAGCCTCACTAGTTACTGTTTACACATTATGTGTAAGCCTTTAAATGAATCGAGGTTTTCTATTAAAAAAAAAAAACATCATGTTAAAGGAAGTTCAATAAACCAATAAGGATTTCTCAAGCAACAAAACAAGTTAATTTATAGGCAAGATAGATATTTTATATAAAAATCACAGTTGGGGTAAAAATATGAAAATACATTTTTCTTTATCTAGTCATGTATTCAATGTACAGTTATTCTTAATGTTTGCCTATTCTAAAAATATCTTATTCCCAAGAGTCAAGACTTCCCTTTAAGGTTTTTTATTTTTTTTTTATTTTAGCAAGCAGAAAATCCATACCTTGGAGTACGTAATGCACAGCAGCAGCAGAAGACCTCAGTGAACAACAACCAGTCAGCTAAAATAGTGGGTTTCCAAGGCCTGAGCTGGCCCTCCAACAGTGTAATGACAGAATGAAGTATAAAAGTGCATGGATGTACTGTATCTATTGCGGGTGAGGCAGAGAGACATCCCTGATGTCAAATTCTATGTGGAAGCAGAAAATTAATCCAGCTTGGCCAATCAACAATCCATTAATTAGATCTCAGGACGAGGTTGTCTGTTATGGTTATGCAAGGCCTACAGACACATGAACATTCCTTGATAAGTTCTTTTCGCAGGCTCTGGCTGCAAAATAGGGAAATATCTGTATTGCACAAAGTGTTTTGACGTTTATACAGTTTATCCTGCTTACCATTTTTTCATCCTCCAAGAAAGTTAATTAAAGGGGGCACCAAGTTTACTTTTTATTAACCCTCAATGAAGTTCACTTATTAACCCTCAATGAAGTTCAATGAGAGGGACAATCAAAATGGTCATGCTTTTACGGTTTTGCAGAAAACATTTCCAAATTATACCTTCACCCACCCCGACCCGTTTCACACCCTCTGGTAGATGATCAGAAATTGTGGTCTTTTTGGTGAAATTGGTAAAACTTGTAAGAAATATAAACCTATTAGGTATATCCTTTTTAACAATGCTTGTAAATAATGTAAAAACTGATATTTGGAATACAGAGCATGATACATTAAGCTGAAGTTACATGTACATCATTTAAAATACACAATAACTAAACAAAGAAAGGCAGCAATGAGCACCAATGGATAGAGCTGTAAAGAACAGTAGTCCACTATTTTTTTCTGAGACGCTACAATCAATATCAGAACTCATGAAAGAATTATATGTATGAATGGGCCCTCAATATCCTAAAGCTAGGAGATGGAGGCTGGTGAGGTGGTGAGATCTGTGGTTACCACTAAGAGCAGCTCAGTTTAAAGTCTTTGAATGACCACATCGTTTTCATGGTAATGGAGCAGAGGAAATGTATTCTCATTTTCATTAGTTGCACATGCAGAAAGCATATGACTTCAGCTAAAGGAAATTAAAGATGCAGAGATGCATGCAATTTAAATATATTTGTTTTTCCTTAAATGGGCAAAATGTTCTAGCTAAAATCATACGTCTCTAACAAATTCTGCTATGCTAGTAATCACTACAGAATGTCATATTGTTTTCCTCATTAAAAGATCAGATAGTTGTGATGTGAACCAATAGAACACAATAATAAGCATATTATTTCTGCTTGGTTTAAGAAAATATATTAATGGTTAGCTGATCTCAACACTGGAGGTTCAGAGTAGAGTAAAACCTCATGTGTCAAAAAACAGACCTAATGGGCCTACTCTAAATGTCTATGTGTATCGTGTGCCCCTCTCACATTTCTAATGCACACTGTGTGCTGCCCGATGACAAACCCCGCCCCCAAAAACTAGAAAGGCCTGAAATAATTCAGATATTTGCTGCATAAAAACCCAATATATTGTTAGGCCATCTCAACTTGTATCATCCCTTTATTTAAAAGGTAGACCAGTCCTCAGAGCAATGTGGGGTCTGTTGCGAACCTCCTCCTGAAAATACTTGTTGCCTGTGACTGGCCTACACAGTTCCAGCATTGCCTGCCAAGATACAGGCTGGGATTTTGTAGCCGCCACAATTTTTCAACTTAAAGTTGAGCTCCATGAGAGCATATTGTATACAAGACACAAATTACTACAGTTATGTATTCATTAATACATTAATGTATTTAAGTGCAAACATCTGAATTTGACTTGGTATCATCCTCTGTAAAGCAGAGCTCAGGCTGGGAGAGGGAGATAAAGCACAAGACACCAGTCAGCTGTTCTGCTGTGCTAGCAAAGAAAATGCTGACAAAAGAGAAAGATCAGCATGACAGAAAAATCAGGTCATCAGTCTGCTGGCTGTTACTCCTTCACTTTCCAGTCACAAGCTGGTGGCAGGGAGGTGACCTAGCTGTACTGAATAACTGGAGCAGAGAAAGTTAGGTCACTAGCCTGGCTTTACTATTGGCAGTGGTGTGCAAATATCAGGATAGGATAGACAACACAAATCCTGAAAAAGTTCCCTTGTACTTCAACTTTATATTTTGCCATTTCTTCAAGTTCAGCTCTTAACCCGCATTCACCCCTGCACATTCTGTGAATGCGTGCCAAACGCACTTGTTGATAAAACACACAACAAGCTTGTGTTGCCATTATTTCTCATGGCACCTCAAACGTGGTCAGAAAGATGCATGTTTTTGCGCGGAGAGCAATAAACTCAGAACATGTGTAGTAAATTTTGCAACATGAGCTTTTCTGTCTAGCATTCAGGTCCCACTTGAACTCGCTGAATGGGGACGCACGGTAAAGGCTAGACAGGAATGTGCTTGAACAGAACGTGCAGTTGTGAATGCAAGCTAAGGCTCCGTTCACACCTAAGCATTTTGTCGCTCACAGTTAAGACAAAACGCTCAAGACAAGGAATCCCATTCATTTCTATGACCCTGTTCACAACGGAGCGTTTTGTCACATGAAGTTTCCCATTGAAGTCTATGGGACCAAAAAGCACTGTAATCCGCCAAAAAATAGCTTGTGTATTTTTCCAGCAAACAGGCATTTTTCTCAATGCGAAAAATTATCAGGTGTGAACAGGGGCCAAAGGAATGAATGGGATTCCATGTCTGGAGAATTTTGTCGCACTTCATTTTGAGCGACAAAAAGCCTGGGTGTGAAAGGGGACCATGTGTATTTTCAGTATTTGCATTTAGTTTGGTAAAGGATTTTAATATTTCACTACGGCTAATCCAGCCTGTGCACACAAGCTTCCACAAAATAGGATACCATTGGAACATCTTTTACCCAAATAAAAGACCCTAGCATTTCACCCGGAGACTCCAGTTGTCTTTCTTGCAGCAAATATTTCTGTCTGGCAATAAATATAATGTACCGGACAGTACAATCACTATCATGGTGCAGTGAAAAAGACCGCATAAAAGCCATCCAGAGCACATAACATTGATGTACTTCCCCACTTAGTCTGTTGTTACTTAGTAGAAGTTTCCATCGTAAACATGAGGGGGAAGGTAAAAAAAAACAAAAAAACACTGTACGTTTTTGTTTTATTTAAGAGCAGGAACAGCTGGAACAGTTTTAAACTAGACTGTTTCTTTTGTCAGAGAGCTCTCACTTGTCTTTGTCTGTAAATGAAAAAGGCTGGAGTCCCAGTTTAGTCCCTGGAGAGCAGAAAGCAAACATGAGCCTACAGCCCAGGCTCTCCCCTGATGGGGTCAGGTGACAGAGTCAAAGGACATCACCAGGAATCATCAGAAAAGTCAATACCAAAATAAGCTCCTTTAATAAGATCTGAGCATATGTGACTCTCCATGCTTTGTGCCTTTGCCTTAGAGTGTGCTTTTATTTCTTGCGGGGAAGAAAATGAAAGCCGTAAAAAGTAGTTATTTCTATGTATTGGTTATCGTTCAGGACAGGGGTTCACTGTGATTTGCATAATTACCCTCCTCAAAACTTACCATCGAATGAACTCTGCAGTCCGTAAACTCGGGTTCTGGTACGTTGTTAAAATAACTATACACAAAGGCATTACTCTTACGGATGCCAGGTCATATGTTAATTTTTATAAGAAACCGGAATGAGGCAACAAAAAAAAGAAAAAAAATCACAAGAATCTTCACTTAAAAGTAAAAAAATAAGAGACATAAAAGGAGGAAACGATCAAAGGTAATCTAGCGATAAAACCCACAGAAAGAGACGAAAGAATGTAGTAACATCCGTAAACAACCAAAGACATTGATGAAGCATGGGGTAAATAAGAAGTTGTGGCTCAGAAATGAGATATCCGGCATCATACAAAATGAAATAAGATAATTCTTGCTTCCTTCAAAAGAAAAAAAAAGTATATTCATGTGGGCATCAGACTTCTGACTGTTTCAAAAGCCACACTGACAAATTTCATTAAAAATGCCCAGCTGCTTCTAGACTCTGACTTTGTCTTTAAGGACTCTGCTAAGCTGAAGGAGTGGCCAGAGAGAGAGAGAGAGGGAGAGGGAGAGAGAGGGAGAGGGAGGAAAAAAAAACACTTCAACACATCTCTCTCAAATTCTTTTATTTCAGCAATGCATTAAGCAATATCCCTGCAGAGTTATTCTCTTCTTCCTGGTGTGGATAAAGCTCCCCCTGGGGAGCTCTGTAATTTCCAGCTTCTCCGAATTCAGGTATTAGTAAAGACCGCTTGGGGACACGCAACAATATAACTCTACATTTTCAGGCATTCGGAGAGAACCCCCTAAGGGTCCCGAGTTCAAATTTCTGAAATGTAGGCATTGTAAAAGGAACCTCTGGGGGCTCTAGCAATAGAATTCTGCTGAATTCAAAGCATTTCCTAAGCCCTGGCAGGAGCCTTTGCTCCCACTGGAGGCTTTTTATAAAACATGTGTTGCTGACATGTTGACAGATTGCTCAGTGAAGTGTTAGGTGCATACACAGGCTGGCCATTTAGGGGGACATCAGTTTACCCTTCATCTCTACCTGAAGCACCATGTTTTATACATTACCCGAGGACTCGGATGAGGAAGGAAAAGAAAGAAGAAAAAAGACACTTTTAAACAAAGTATCACTCAGCCAAGGAGGCATAAAAGGTGTATTTGTTATAAAAATGTACACCGAGATGCTACAATGTACAAATCTCCGGAAAGGTCAGATAAATAGATTAGTCTGTGCCGAGGATGTCTCCAGCCGGAAATTACCTGCGTCTCAGGTTTGTCACTCATTTCTAGACAGACACACAGGCCGCAGCTCAAAGAACATAACAAGCAAAGGAATTTTGTAATGACAGCTGACTGTTGGAGTAATCTGATCAAAGGCCGATATTAAATCCAACTTCTGCTCATATCAGGGTATTAGTGATGTACAACTTAATAACCCAGCAGCTCCAAAAGTGCTGCCGTGGCAACAGGATGGAAATTGGGATAATAATGCATTCATGGCGCTGGCGACCTGGGGCTGCAGAGTGTGCTCTCAGGGGAGGGCACTTCACCCTGAGCCAGACGTGTCTGGGCAAAATCACTTCACAAAAGACAGGAGTGGAATACTGAAGAGCTCTGGCACTGATGAGCTTGTCGATAAAGGGGATGAGCTGGAGAAGTGAGGGGGGGTTGAAAAGGAGAAAAGAAAAAAAAAGACAATGTCAGCAAAGGAACTTGAGTGGTGCTTCTCTGAAAAACTGATGGATTTCAAGAAGCTCTCCCTGAGAAGTGGAACCACAACGAATAATTATCAAATGAACAGAAAGACATACTTTCTGCAACAATGCGTAAATGCAGAAAGCACGTTATTTACAGGCTATATTGCGTACGGGTTACTATACTCAACACTTGTGCAACAGAGCAACCGTCACGCATCAACTTTCTGGTCTCATACAAATGAAAGACAGAAATCGTATATTAAAAAGCCACAGATATACTGCTTTACTTTAGATCTTCTGGCTTGAACCAGTTAAAAGTTTTGCACAGATAGCGAAAACCATGCAGACTGCAAATGTACAGTTAGTTAATGTTAGTTAATGTGTGTGTGCGTGTGCGTGTATTGGATAATTAAGGACAAGATAAGAAGTCGACAATATAAAAACAACATGGTGCCATTTCCCCCTGTCATATATTCACAAAGCAATTCTAGTGGCATCCTGGTCCTGCTACAGTTGGGTCCCTTTTGGGGGGGTGGGGTTTAAAATGAAAGTCTGTGAATGGCAATAGCCAGAACTCAGATGCTCCACTATATCAATGTGGATGGTTTGATTTACAAACTCTCATCCTTTGCGATCAATGCGAGCAAAATTTGCCAAAAATGTGTCGATTTTGGGGAAAGATATATGCATGGGCAAAGTTTCAACTTGAAACCTGGCTTATAAGGGTGGAGAGTGCCTGAATGGTAGGTGGAATGTGGACCACATACTAAGAAGAAAAATATATTTACATATGTATATTTTATTCAGTCTCTAAAAGGTGGAATACTGGGCTTGTTGGAAAATGTAAGTCTCCTCATGAATCCTTAGAGCTCTAGATTTCTGGCATCTTATTAGATAAAGCATTCCTTGAACTTATTTAGATGTGCACTAAGCTGTAAAAAGTTTAAAGGGAACCTGCCCAGAAAGGAATAGCGGCCACTGCCTAACTGTCTCGTAAGATGCACACTGCAGGGTTGTCATCCTCATCGTTGCTTCATTACTTATTGTATCAGAGTCCCCACACAGCTACCTTCCTCATGTTTCAGTTGCCCCTCCCTTTTAGATTGTGGGCCCTTTTTACCATCTTGTCTTGAATTGTATTAATGTCTTTCTTATATTTTAAAGCGCTGCGCAAACTGTTGGCGCTATATAAATCCTGTATAATAATTAGGGCTGCACCGATATTGGGTTTTTCGGTATCGAGTATCATTTTTTTTTTCAGTACTCGCCGATACCAGAAGTCCCATCAAGGAAGCCAGGTGGCGTGTAAAGACTCGCCACCCGTCTTCCCGATTAGCAGCGAAGCAGTCTCCATGCTTCCTCGTCACCTGGCATGCAGCCGGCTTTCTGGCCAATCGGGAAGCCGGGGGGGGGGGTGCAAATGACTTGCTGCCTGACTTCCTAATTGGCCAGCTTCTCTAAATGGAGACTGCATCCTGATGATTGGTCAGGAAGCCAGGTGGGCTTCCCGATTAGCAGGGAAGCAGTCTCCATCCTTCCTGACCAATCAGGAAGCCGGGGGGGATGGTAATGACTCGCTGTCCAGCTTCCTGATGGATCAATCAGGAAGCTAGGCATTGAGCAAATACACACTGCCCGGCTTCCTGATTGGCCTGGAATCTGGCTCCATGCTCGGTGACGAGGGAGCATGAAGCCGTTTTCCCTGCCAATCAGGAAGCTGCCCAGCTTGCCGATACTGGAAGTTCAGGTATCGGGCTAGGCATTGGAGCATCTGGGCGAGTACGAGTGCTTGCCTAAATACTCTATATCAGCACCGGTACTAGAATCCGTATTGGTGCATCCCTAATAATAATACAAATTATAATAATGAGTAATCAACTGTTCCAGGTCAGTGGCTCATCAAGTAATAAAGAAAAGAAAAAGCAGCTCAGAATCCTTCAAAAACACAATGGTGATGACAGCTTCTATACTTCTATGTTGATGATTTACTTTTGAAAGCTGTAAATATATCTCAAGTAACACATGGCATCTTTAATTAATTCAGATCTACTGCAAATTCAAGGGATAAATTGTGCTAAATCAGGGCTCATTGTAGAATATACAAGCACTATGGCTGGATTCAAACTATACCAAGTGTGCTGCAGTGCTTGTAACATACATGCATAAGTGCGAATGGACCCATATAGATTCCTTCTGTTTCCCACTAAAATTCAGTGCATAGATGTAAACCAGCCACATAGGAAGGAATGCATTTTCTACTTGAAATTAGAACAGACAAGTTTGAATAGGCTCTAAACTATATTATATGGAAGAAGAAATTGTGTAAAATCTCCTATAGAACATTGGCTATTATAATTATCCCATCATCAATAAACTCATTAATTTGTGAATTACGTTTTCAAAAATGCAGTAGGGGGGAAGATTGTGCATCAGAGTACCATATGAATAGACCCATACTTTGGGCCACATGCCAGTCATCCTCTACACAGTTTAGATTTTTCCTTTGTCTGCAGCTGCTCCTCCACCTCAATACATCAATGCATGTATACGCAGCAGATAATTTAGCATATTCCCTTGTGCTGACTTTGTGACAAGTTCTCTCCACTGACTTAAAATGTCCATAAACCTCCCAATCAGGCCTTTAACGTGACTACCCAGTGCCATGTTCAAGCAAGAACTGGCATGTTTAGGGATGCTCTGGGGAGCAATAAATGAGTACTAGCAAATACCAGAAGTTCTGGAAGGACCATTTATTGAGAATGACCACTTATTGAAAAGGAATAAAAATCCTTTACTATAGGGAGTGCCATTAGTCAAATGACACAGTAATCTATGGTGGCTCTATGAATGATGTACCTGTCTATGGCATCTATCCTTATTGGGGTTTGAAATTCAATGTTTATATGCAAAGCTTCTATGTTAATGGATTATCTGCTGGTATCATTTTGTCAAAGATACACAAGCAAATCTGCCTTAGGGCTTTTATGAGGGCATTTTCTTTGCAAGCACCTAAGCCAATACAGTCAGTCTGAACATTACTTGATTTTGCAATGCACAGGCTAGAGCTGGGATATTGCCAGACCACAAGAGTCTTCAAAGCTCAGCTTTAGAGCCAGCCTCAGAGAAGGAAAGTAAAACTAAATGGGAGGCAATATATTCCCATGCTTTATATATACACTTGTGCAACTATACTTTAAAGCTGGATAGAATGTGATATTGTAAAAGCATAGGATTAAACAGTGTATGCTACCCCTTTGTGCTTCTTCTAAAGTTACAGATACATTTTCCAGATTCAGAGTGTACTTATTACAGGGCTGTCAGAGGAGTTTTTGTTTCAACAACACGTTAACTTTACTGCACTTATAAAAAAAAACAAAAAAAAATTATTATGTCTCCCTTGTGATTGTGTGTGTTTAAGAGCAGCGAAATGTTATTGATCCCAGTGTGACAAATCAAGAGTTAGGTAATGTCTACAAAACTCAATTCTCTGCAAAATAATAAAAAAACAGTGTTCTGAAACCTCTACCTATATTCAAGTGAAAAGTAAAAATAAGAAATTAGACCAGAAAAGGTCAGCAAACAGCACTTATTAAAGTGAACATTCCATGGCACACAGAAGAAGGTTTTTGCCATCCCCTAACACACATTACTTTATAAAGCCATTTGTATAAAAAAAAAGTTACTTACTGTGTCCTCGACCTGCGACGTATCTGGGAGGCATGAGTGACGTCACTGTGCCCTGCCACTGCTGCTGGCTGCTTTTGCAATGTCACAAGAATGCACTCAGCCGGGCATTTTGAGCTTCCAGTTTTAATGGCATTTACCTTCTCTCAAAATTTGGTGGCAGTGGTGAAAAATGGCCAAGCTCTAAACTCTTGCATGACACAGGATTTCCTAGGACCAACCAGGTTTTTATCTGACCTCAAGCAAAACACTTCCTATGCAAGTCCACCCCTCTCTTGGGCCCAGTGAGAAAGCTGCAGAGCCCTGAAATGCATTGCCTAGTGAATCACACAGGAAGTCTTTTGCCTGAGGTCATCCAGGTTGCTGTGGATGCTGCATATGTCATCTAAAGTGTGTCCAGCGAGCAGATGCTGGCTGTAAACCATCTATGATGGCCAGGGAGAGGTACTGGCGCTAGTCTTTCATGCCGCACCTTGGGCACATCAGATGAGCCGCATTGTCTTTTACCTTGCTGCAAGTGAGATATCACTTTTCACTCATTAAATTTACAATTTCACTACCTGCACCCTCTTTGCTTGTGTTTTCTTTGCAGCAGTATTCATATGCGTCTTTCAATTACACTCAGTTCTGTACATATATACTCATTTTTCAAGTAAAAAAAGAAGGCATCAAAAAATAAACTGTATGTAACAAATCTCACTAGTGATGGATCAATGCAATACTAAAATTAAAGTGACAAACTCAGAAGTTAAAGGATCTTTAAAGCTTCACGTGCATTTGCATATATCTACTGCTAGCTTAAATAAATAAAAATAACCAAACAGGTTTAAACTTACCTGTGTCTCCGCCGCACGCTCCCGTCTGAAGATTCTCGGGTGACCCACAAAAGGATCATGGGGCGGGCGCATGTGCAGTTCAGATGTTCAGCCGGGAGAAGAGAAGAGACACAGGGTAAGTCCATGCAGGCAGGGTGCACCCGCACAGACTCAGTGGGACAGGAAGAGACAGGAGTCAGCGCTGGATCAGAGACCGGCACCAGCACTGTTGGGACTCCTGAAAACTACTGGAAAGAAGATGATTGTATCAAGAGGCATCATTTAAGATAAGTCTTTGAAGCAGTATTTGGGGGGGTGGGAATTTTTTTTTACTTCAATGTCACTTTAAACCTTAAAAATTAGGGATGCACTGATGCCATTTTTTCCAGACTGAGTACGAGTACCAATAGTACTCGCCGATACCAATTATCGATACCTTTTTTTTAGTGTCACGTGACAGTTCTAAAACAATAGAGACTAATGATTTTAGAACAGTGGTGGAGTGCTTGGGCCCGGTCGCAGCTTAGACCGTGGTTACCCTGGTAATTCTGCCACTGACTCCAAGCTGTAGAGCGACTAGAAGTCTCAGCAATACATTATACAGCATTGCAGAATACCATCAGCTATAGAGGACTAGAAATCTAAGCAATACATTGTACAACAAAATATACGTTTCCATATAAAGGAAGGCATCGAAAAATAAACTGTATGTAACAAATATCACCAGTAATGGATCAATGCAAAACAAAAATTAAAATTGGCACCAGCTATGAAGGACTACAAATCTCAGCATTATATAGCAATGCAGAATACCATCAGATATAGAGGACTAGAAATCTCCGCACTGCAATATACAGCAATGCAGAAGGACACCAGGTAGAGAGAACTACAAATTCCAGCAATACAGAATACCAGCTATAGAGGACTACAAACCCCAGCAATACATTATACAGCAATGCAGAATAATACTAGTGCTAGTATTATTCTGCATTGCTGTATAATGTATTGCTGGGATTTGTAGTCCTCTATAGCTGATGGTATTATTATATCATCAGCTATAGATGACTACAAATCCCAGCAATACAATATACAGCAATACAGAATAATAGTATATGAATTTGCTACGTACTCTGCTGCTGCTCTTCTCTGGAGTGTCAGCCAGATGTCTCGGGCAGAGGGTCTCAAGAGGTGTGCGGAGGGACTCAGAAGGGAGAGATGTGCAGGCCGGCGGAAGCACTGTAAACAGGCTCCGCATGGTTCCCAAGAAGGCTGGTGTGAGGACCACAGGCAGCCGCTTAAATTAAAAAATGTAAAGCTCCTGTATAGGTTTTTAGTATGGGGACATTTTTACGAGTACTTGCCAAGTATTGGCACCGATACCGATATCGCTGCATCCCTATTAAAAATGTATTCAAGTACCTTAACTATGGACAAAAATGCAGCTTATTTGTGTATCACTCGCCTGTAAATACTCAAATCATCTCTGAATTGGTGCTGACACTGTCCTTCCTTCTGGAGGGTGGCTACTTTTGTTCTCCATGGTTCCTGTGTGTGTTGTAAAGTATCCACCGCTCCAAGCTCACTCCCATGATGAACTACAATCTCAATACAAATTAGTAAACTAAACATGAGATTGCAGTCCATCGTGGGAGCTAGCTTGGCAAGTGGCTACGGGGAACGGAAAGTAACCACCCTTCAGAAGCAAGGAAAGTGTCAGCATTAATTCAGAGATGATTTGAGGATCTACCACTGAGTGATGCACAAATTAGGATCCCATTTTTTTAAATAGTAAAAGGTACTTGAATGCATTTTAAGATTTAACGCATGAGTTTAGTGTTTACTAATCTTCTCACCAGTGCTGTCCCCTGCAGAATCTCTGCCAGTCCTCTTCAGGGTTGAATGAAGGCTAGCATGATTTAACCCACTTCCCTGTGAGCCCAGGGTGACACAAACCTGCCCCTGGGGCTGTGTCACTACCATGGCCCTGGCTCACAGTACAATACTGCAGAGAGCAGGACTGACATTATAACATTAGTGCCGATCCATGCAGTATTGAAGGCCGCCTACTACCACTACAGGGAGAAGACTCCAGTTACTTTTCACCTACAGCAAATCATAAAAGGCAGCTACATTGATTACAGAGGATCAGGGGTTATCATGGATCAGCCAGATTCACAGGCTTGTAAAATTATAGGCTTGCAATATAAAAAAAACAATTGAATCTTTTTCAAGACTTCCACACTTCTAACAATGACCCAAGTCTTGTAGAAGTATTAAATAAATTGGAGATGTCATTTCGCAACACCGTTCCTGAAGAGTTATTCAAGCAACACTTTATAAATGGGGTATGTTTTATAACAAGAACACACAGCATACATTTGTCACTCTGTATCTAGCACTTTAAGAAAGGAACTAGAAGTACTGCAGGGTTTTTGGTTAAGACTTGCCAGTTTTTGATGTTTTGCTCTACATTTCATCAGTTAAAAAAAACAACAACCCTCCCAACAAAAAAAATAAAAATAAAAAAAATATGAGGGAAAGAAAGAAATCATTTGATTTTCATTGCCCTGAGGAGAATTAAATACCCCAAGGACAAATTCTGGTACATTCTCTGAACACATTTACATGCAGCCAGTGAAGTAAACATTTCCATAATTGCTCACTTCAGAACACGTTACTCAGTTCCTAGGTACAATAACTGTCAGGAGTCAATGAGGAATAAAGAATTTTCTTGAATCCTTGCACATAACCTGACTAGCATTAATAAGTCCGCAGATGTACATAAGTGAAGAAACATATTATTCCCAGGTAACAGCCGTGCATTCAACACTGTCTGCTTTTCAGCTTGCCATTACCATTTCAAAATCTAAAAGTAAGTAACGGCAGATTAACCCCTTAGCTACTCCATTCCCTTACAATCAGGGAACATAATGGTCTTCCTTAAATCAAGGCAAATAAATGTGTTCACTGAAAAAAACCAAAAAAAAAAAACATATGAAACATTTTTAAAGGGCATTAGATCTGGAACTGTACTGCACATAAAAAAATTTAAAAAATCAACGGTGTTCACTGGGGTTACATTCCTTGGCAGTAGGTTTTTGTTTTTTTTCATATCAAAATGTCATGAAGAACAGTGTTAGAGCATGCAACTGTTTACCAGATAAAGGAACATATTTTCTCTCAGTTTGTCAGTGTCCAGTTACAATGTCATTCAAAGTTCACACTGGGTGTGCCCATATTGAAAAAATATCTGCATCGTCAAAGGCACAGAGCGGTCGCAAGAAACTAGACTGTACTAAAATCATCAGAGTCAGGAGATTAGATGTCAGAATTTCTAATTATTTGGCAAATGCCATTATGAATTTGTATGTAAACTATTTGCTTTTTTATTGCGGATCAGAACCTGTGTCAGTTTTTTTTCTGCTCAGGGATCAGGGTGGTTGGAGGAGTGGATTAAAAGCTTGGTGGTAGTTCTGACTATCATATGAATATAGTGTGGCAGCTCTCCACTGCCTGATAAAAACCAAATGGGGTTGCAGGGAGAGGCGACTTGTATGGAGAAAGAGCACGAGTGTGACAATTTTTGTTTTTCCAAAGAGATGGCTTAATGTCACAAGAGATGGCTTGTTTCAAAGCATATGTAAATATGTTAATGGCCATAGTCTGGGCACAGATGCACTTTAATGCTGAATCTTAGGCAAAAACCTACCACACAGCACAGCCAGGCCTATGACACCACTTTCTCTACAACTAATACACTACTGACACCACCCTTCACCCAGCCTGCTGATTGGACATTGAAGCTCTCTAATGAAGTCATCTCTCTCATCATTCTAAAACCCCCTCCTGTACCAAATGCTGCTGTACAACAGAATGAAAGGAGGATCAAGTCAAATTAAATTCAGGTATTTACAAACTTTAAAAAGTTATATTTATTAATGAAAACAGAGATGCAGTAATGGGTTTCTTTCACTTTCATTTTCCTTTAGCTTTAAAGAAAACCTGTCAGAAATATAGGTTATTCTTCAGGCTGTCATGGTGACCCAAAGCATTGAATACTTTAATGCTCTTGAGTCACTAACCAGAACATGTATGTAGATGAGAAATCCTGGACTTCACTTGATGCATACTTATTACAAGTCAGAGAATGAGAAGGCCAGAGAGCAGGACAGCAGACAGCTTGCATTTTCAAGTGGAGGGTATAGAGCAACAGCGTGCGGGTAGGTGGACGGGCGAGGGGGCGGGAGGGAGCTGCGGCCGGTCTTCACATGTGAAATTGAATTACATGTGCAGCTACCCCGAAGGTAAGACTTAGCGCTATCTTCAGGGATGTCTGTAATATAAGACCTACCCCGAACTAGGTCTTATTTTCGGGGTAGATCTTATATTACAGAAATCCCCGAAGATAGCACTAGGTCTTATTTTCGGGGTAGGTCTTACTTTCGGGGAAACACGATATAGCAGCATCCATATGGTATTGCTTTATAGAGTAAGGAGGACATTTTTTTCTTCCCGTTGGAACAAATTGAACCAGGCTTTATAGGTTCTTTCTAACCTTCCTTTGGATCAACGGTGGGTAACTGTGGGCATAGCATTCGTTTTTAGGTTTTTCTTTTATTTCTTTTCCCTCTTATCTCTATAGGTTGAACTCTATGGACTTGTGTCTTTTTTTCAACCTGACTAGCTATTTAGAAAATATGTCAAACCATCTACAGTGAATAATGGGAAAAATACCAATATTTTTTCTTTTTATTTAATAAAAAGTTTCATTAATAAGAGCTTTTAGATATTAATTATACCAGATACAAACAAGGACAAAATAGGAGAAAACTGGACGGAAAAGGTAAACCAGAGAAGAAGCACTAGCTGCACATCAATTTTAGTAAGGTGGCGAGAAAATGCAGCAAATCTGGGAGCTGATTGAAGCATAACCATAGAATCACCTGAACTCTCAATTACGGAACCCACTGGTGTGCAGGTAATAGAACATAAAAGGGAAGGAAGTTTAGCAGGCAGGATGGCAGAGGAATTGTGTAATGACATGTCCGATGCTTTATTATGTTTTTGCGTCTTGCTACATTCCACTGCCTTCCCCTCCTGTTATGCAGTAGTTAGACCAGCCCTTACTGGAGTTCCCTGTAGTCTCTTATTTTCCTTTTTGCCCTCATGAAGTAAGCAACTCCCCCCACAAAATTAATAAGCATATTGTTCTTTGATGCACTTTCAACTTCAAGGAGTGCTCGGAAACATCCTTGTAATCTTCAAGGTCTGGAAAAAACTAAATTGGGTTTTATTTCTTGGTGAGATGAAGCTGTCTACAGATTCTGCCGGTTCAGCAAGTTGCCATACTGTCCGCACAGATTAGGTCACAGAAGGTATGTTCATTGTATAAAGCGACATTTGAAAACACAATAGAAATAGTGAAAACATTTATAAAGAACAGACAATAAAGACAATATACTTACCTTTCAAGACTACCAGAAGGGTAAGTATATTGTCTCTTCTTTTACAGGTTTGTATAAAAAAAAAAAAAACATTTGACTCTTTGATCCCTGTATTGTGCACATCATTTTTGTATTATTATAGGCCTGTGCTTTTGGTTTAATGGTACAAATACATTTTCTTCCCATGTTTAGGGTAAATGTTGCAGTTTATATTAATGCTACAATTCATATTTCAGTAATGTTTGGATTCCTAAAGGACATGAGACATCACCAATCTGGTAGTTCTTATGTATATGGAATTGCCAGATTCCTAGACCAATAGAACTTAAAATTGCAATAGCTCAAAATAGAATGATTGACATGGCTTTTTGACTGATAAGTGTCACAGGTTTCTGGCAGCTCTTCCTCTAATCCCAGTAATTCCAATACCTTTCATTGCAGCTGAGCCAGCTGAGTATATCATAATGGAGCCAGCGAGTGAAAGACAACCTGGAGGTTGGATAGAACTTGCCTGCTCACCACCAACACAAGCCAAATTAATTCTGTAGATATTTTAACTTAATTATACAATGCATTATTAGACATAATTGATACATTAAAGATCATGTGTTTGGTCTCCTTTTATGTAAATGGAGATTAGAAAATCTCTGTTGGTTTTAAAATCTGACAGTCTGGGCATGAAATCTGGAGATCAAATTTGCAATATCTGCATTATTCTTACAAGAATGCTGGTGGTACAAAAGGCCCAGCTACTAAAGCCAACATTCCTGTGAACAGATAAAGCAAGCAAACCATCACATTGAGTAAATATGGTGAAGCAATAGCATTACATACATAACTACATTATAGGACAGCATTGCAGCCTTTTTGTCTACTGCACACCAAACAGCTTTGACAATTGTTTATCTTAGAAAAAAAAATTTTGTTCAGAAAACCTGTGAACTGCTATAATTTAAATACTGGCAGCCGACTTTCAGGGCTAGAAAAGCAAATTGTAACTTTTCACAGATATGAATATACTCTGCAAATCATGAATTCTGGAAATCATGGACTTTTTTGTACTTAAGACTGGGAATGCGTTCGCTAGTTTTACTTAAAAATTGTGCCTCTCATGTCCATCAGAATGGTGGTTCTTGATAGAAGGAATGCCTTTTTTTGCAAAGCATGTGTCATTCTTGCACACTAATTCGTTAGCATTTTAGGAGGTATGTAGAGATTTTCACAGATGTACCTGTACTTATGGGAGCTCACAGTGCCAAGATGATTTAAAGTGAACCTTGCACCTAAATTGCAAGGTCTGCTTCTTTTTTTATGTGGCCCCCCCCTTCCGGAAACGCTACATTAAAAAAAAAACATTTTCTTTTTTAAACACACCTTTGGGGAAAAAGTTAGGGAATATGCTTACCATCCCCTAGCTTGCACCCACAGCACCTAGGCGAGGGTGATGTACTCATCCTGCCAGTGAAATGTGGGGAAATTTGTGCAGCATGCTTCTCGCTGAGAAGACGATCCTGCACTGCGCTGCTTCTTAAAAGATTTGGAGTTCTCTGCATTGCCAGGATCTCGTCATAGGAAGTTGATGTCACCCCCTGTACTATAGAAGCCAGTAGAAAGGCAAGTGAACTGCCGTTTTGCATTACATTTTGTATTGCATTCGAAAAATTGGTAAGAAGCTCAACAGTTTAAAACAAAGAACTGAAGAGGTATTTAACAGCATTGTGAACGGATTCTCCTACATTACTCTACCCGTTTGGCTATAGTAATTTCTGGGACATTTATACTCAGTTTTGTGTGATATATTTGAATAAAACCCAATTTGGAAGTGATGTATGACATTTTCCCAAGTACAAAATTATGTTATTTTATTTTTATAGGAACAGATTTTGAAAAAGTGCCTTCTGCTGCACATTGAGTGTGCATTTGCACTTTTAATATATCACTATGAGACCGCATATCTGCCTTGCATAACAGCAGCTACAGTGTTAAGGAAAAACATCAGTTTTTGAGACCTCTACTTCCAAGCAACCACATACTTCCAGGACACAAACAAAAACAAAAAAAAAATTAGCAAAATATGATCCATACTCATTTGCAATGTGATAGTCTGAGTTATGTTTCATAGCCATTTTCTGACCTTTGTAAATAAAAGCAAGTCAATCAGGTAATTCAAGAAAAAAAAAAAAAAAAAAGAAGGAGGTTCACCAATTCCTCGGAGCATCTTGATTTCCATGTTAATAAAAGAGGATTTTTTTGGTTCGCAATCATAAAACTTCTCTCAGATGGCTACACAGAATACATATAATTATCAGGAAGATTGGTGGGACTATCTGCTCTGAAGCAAAATATTGGACAAACTGCTAATTGCAAAGCATAACGAAGATGCCATTTGCAACAGCAATGTGTAAAAGAAATATTATACCATTTTCTTTTAAATCCTCCACTCTAATTCCACTGTGGATGATAATGCTATACCTACTTCTCTGTGGCATAAAAAAAAATCAATTTTACATTTAGGTTTTCAATGGCTTATGCTCTCAGTGCTGCTTGCATATAAAGCAGCCTCCCTAACCATCTATTAGTACCTTCAGCCATTTTGTGTGCCTTTATAATCACTTAACTACAGTAAAGCATTTGCAAAGCTTTAACAGTATTCCAATAGGAAATGCATACTAATAATGCATGTTCAATCTAAAAACTATAATCATGACACACAGTTAGGAAAATGAACCACAGTAAACAAATAATTCATTTTGGAACTGACATATAATATAGACCATCGGAGACTAAAAGACTGACCATGTCCATAGACCTTTAGTAGGCAGCTTACAAATATTTAAAAAATATAGTAAACTTATTCCTTTAATACATGACACAAGAAACTTAAGTGAACCTGTGGCCAGGCTATGGGCATACAAGTATTTTCATATTCTTACCAAGCAGTAATTGAGATTTAAAACTAGCCCTCTCTAACCTCTGTAGCTGCGGGCACTGTGGAGCAATTCAGTTATTTAAATTACTCCTTTATAAGGCCTCAAGCAAAAAAATCTTTATATCCATACAGCATTATCTTTTTTTTTACACTTCTGAATGCACCTTTATAATACTGAACAGGCCTGTACACATTGTAGCATTTAGATCCGTAATTTAGAGCAGCGTTTAGGGATGTAAAAAATAAAACAAATGTCCCAAACCTGCATTGAGTGTGGAATGTACTGGCATAATATATGTGTACGTGTGTAAACACATACACTTGTGGCCGCACACGCATAACTATATTCTGGTGGTTAGAATATTCTAGCCACTTGAATTAATATACATGTCTACGCAACTAAATTCTGTATGATCAGGAGTACGTGCCATTACATGTGTTTTTCATGCTGGTTCTTTCTGCAAGCTTCTGCCATTAAGATCCATTGTATTACAATTTTATTACATCTGTGTGCATGAGCCCTTAAGCAGCTCCTCAAACCCTGCACCTCATAGTTACATAGTATTTGAGGTTGAAGATATTAGTCCATCAAGTCCAATCTATTAGGATATAATTCTTAGGAGTACTACTTGTACCCCTGTATATTACGGTCCCTTAAGAAATCGTCCAAAAGTTTCTTGAACAATTCCACATTCTTTGCTGAAATTACTGCCTGCGGCAGTGAGTTCCAGACCCTAACTGATTTTACTGTGAAGAACCCCCTTCGCCCCTTGTGCTGGAATTTTCTTTCCACCAATTTTAGGTGGTGGCCTCTAGTTTTTGTAATGGAGTTAATTTTAAACAGTTTATCGCTAATGTTGCTACCACCATTGAACATCTTGTACATGGAAATCATATCCCCCCTTAATCGCCTCACCTCCAATGTGAACATGTTTAAATTTAGTAGCCTTGTCTCGTAGCTCTGGTCCTCCATACCCCTAATTAGTTTGGTTGCCCTCCGCTGGACTTTTTCCAACTCAAGGACATCTTTTCTTAGTACTGGTGACCAGAACTGGACCGCGTACTCCAGATGAGGTCGAACCAATGATCTATAAAGTGGCAAAATTATAGACTTGACCCTGCAATACATTCCCTTTTTAATACAGGACAAAACCCGCTAGCTTTGTTTACAGCAGCCTGGCACTGCAAACTACCTTTCAGTTTGTGGTCTACAATGACCCCCAAATCCTTCTCCATTTCTAACTTCCCTAGCGGCATACCCATAATTGTATAACCCATTTGTTTATTTTTATTTCCAAAGTGCATTACTTTGCATTTATCGACATTAAACCTCATCTGCCACATTAATGCCCACTCCCCTATTTTATCCAGGTCCTCCTGTAATGTTATAATGTCTAAGTCCGTGTCTATTACCCTCCCAATTTTAGTGTCATCCGCAAAACACGGAAATATCGCTGTTAACACCTTCCCCGAGGTCATTAATGAAGTTAAACAAACAATATGGGACCCAGCACAGAACCCTGAGGCACACCGCTCATTACACTAGCCCAGTCTGAAAAGGTGCCATTTACAGATACCCTCTGGACCCATTCCCGTAGCCAGTTCTCTATCCACGTACACACCACCTCATCTATGCCCATAGCTCTCAGCTTGTGAAGAGTTTGTGTGGTACCGTATCAAAAGCCTGGGTGATTTCATAGCATGGGTGATTTCACTGCACCTCACCCCTGCTTACTGGGAAAAAAAGAATGCCTCCTCACAACCGACACTTCACTGCAAGAACGCATTCTCATGAGATTTTGAGCACCCAGGAGGCTGTGATAAGGCACTTAAGAGTTGCTAAAGTTTTTACCATGTCAAATGTAAATTATCCAAGGTGCTCCTAAAAGAAATTGTGTTTGGGGGTGGGAGACTGGCATTATAACAAACCTTCCATTTTCATAATTCGGCTAAACAAATGTTTTGGTGCATCAAAACAAAAGGATTGGTTTGTATATTAACATTAGCACAGTTGCCTTTTAATAACAGATTTTGGCTCAAGGGGTTTAAAAAAAAAAACAGGGTGCTACTGGATGAACAGAAAACAAAAAGGGTGTCCATAGAGGAGAGACAATTCAAACTTAACATCCAATTAGTTGTCAGTCACATTAGTTATGATTAAAAAACACATTTAAACATCCTTTTTGATCTTTATCACTTAAAAATTGTAGACTGCATGCATAATTCATTTACAATTGGTCTGCAAAACTCAAATTGAAAAAAAAAAAAAATGAATTTTACATAGTTTTCAATACAATTTCTTCCCAGTCTCATTTAGAAGGTATGTCTAGTTTCATGGGCCAAGAGCCAAAGCTTTAAGAGCAGACTCTTGTGTACAATTCTTGCCTGAAATACAGGTATTCCAGAAAAAGATATTTTAAATGCATTTTCCATGCTCCAAATAATTACCTGTCCAGGGAATCAAATTCAGAAGCTTATTGTAACTTGCAAGTAAACTTCACTATTCATTATGCTTAATGCCAACAAGAGCCATTGGGTCGCAAGAATATTTTCCCTAGTCATAACACATACACAATGCATGTAGTCTGAAGATATCATAATAAAGTATTAACTAAAATGTTGCAAGGTCTTGGAAAGGCTGTACAGTGTAAATTAAAAAAAAAAAAAAAAAAAAAACTAAAAATGTAATTTTTTGGGGGCTGTG
>NW_017307141.1:84715-100357 GCF_000935625.1 Nanorana parkeri | reverse complement strand
GTCAAGAAAGAATTCCCCGCTTTTTTTTTTTTTTTTTTTTTTAACAGCATATGTGTAGTATTGTGGCCATCAGACTTCTGTTTTGCATCTTTTGCTCTTGAACTCTTTACTGCGCTCTGCAGCCCTAACTCTGACAAATTTGTTTTCTGTGTTGAAAGAACTGTGCTGGTATTTTTGGACACAGCTGTAATAAGGGGCCTTCAGGTAGAGCAGGGGTGGCAAACACAAGGCCCGCGGGCCGAATCCGGCCCGCCGGACCTTGTAATGTGGCCCGCACAGCAGCCACCTCATTTTGCTCCGTCTCCGCCTCCGCCCTGTCTCATGGCCCTATGTCAGGCCTCAAAATTTCCACTCGCCCCCTCGCAATTGGCGAGTGGAATGTCAGCAATGGTGCCTCGCCGGCAGGACTAGGGATGGAACGCTACCGCCGCGTCAAGCGTTCGCTCGCTTCTGTTTTCTCTTCTCTTTCTCGCCTGCTGCAGCTACAGAGCGGCCGAGCCCGAGAAGGAGAAGAGAGAACAGAAGCAAGCAAGCGATTGAAGCGGCGGTAGTGTTCCATCCAGAGCCGGAGCTAGCGCTCACTCTCTTTCGTCCCGGCCACTTCAGCTCCTCTCAGAGAGGCGGCTCTGATTACACCCGTTATCGCTCCCTCTGTCTCCTTCTGGCCGCTCTGAAGCTGCCGCGCCCGGGAGCAGAGAGAGGGAACGCTGACAGGTGTGATCTTAGCTGCCTCTCTGAGTGCCCGCTTCCTGGAGCTGAAGCTGGAGTGGTCGGGAGAAGAGGTGATCGTTCAGCGGTGTGATTCTGAGCAGTCTTAAAGAGCCCCCCCTCCCAGTCCACATCTTTTGGACGTTATTAATCTGAGTTGCCCCACTCAGTATGCCCCTCGCTTTCTGCCCTATGCGATACATCACTGCAAAAACCCACGCCGGCCACAAGATGGCGCTCCGTTCCATACCAGTGAGACCCCCCAGTGCCCGCCAATGATGCAGCTGCGTGATATGACCATCGTGTTCTCTCCCCCACCTCATCTACCGCGCATACGCAGATTGTGGGCCGGGGGTCGGGCAGCGCTTCGGGCGGAGAGGCAGCAGGGGATGGAGAGGGAGTGACCTGGGGTCCGGCAGGGGATTCGGCTGGGTGAGTGTAGCTGCGTGTATGTGTGGGGCAGTTGCAGGGGAAGCGGAGTGCATGGTGCTGGAAGTTGCAGTGATGGTTGGTGGAAGGTGTATGCTGTGTAGGAATGTGCAGCAGCACCAGGCGTGGAATATAAACGTGTGATAAGGATGTATAGTCATCATCCAGAGGTGCAGAGATGGGTAGTCCTATACAACCGGCCCTTTGAGGGTAACCATACTGCTGATGCGGCCCCGATGAATTTGAGTTTGCCACCCCTGAGGTAGAGCCTTACTCTAAGTAGCTCCAACACAAATCCTCCCTGTAAACTAATCTCAGGACCAACCCTCCTGCACTGAGAGAGACAATTTTGAGAGATTCTAGCTCTGGAATCTGTTTCATTCTGTCACGAGGGTGAGTAAAGCAAATACAAGGAAGAGTCCCTGGCATTCACCACTTCCCCAATTTCTTAAAAAAGAACACCTATACCACATGAAAGCAGATATATTTAATTGATTTGGTTTGGATTCAAATTCCATATACATAGGCCAATTACAGTTTTTGTTGTTCAGATAGGAACTGAAAATTGCAGTCTCTGATTTAGAGGTTATGACAAAATGCAGTCAATATAAACAACACTGTGGGTCTGAGATTCATTGTTAATACATCATGACAATCATACTACACTTTTTAGACCTTGTTCTCTACCATTCAAATAAATTTGAGAATATCCAGTAAACAGCAAGTGTCTAAAAAGGTGCTCATTACTGTTCACGGGTGAGATAATGAGGTACCTCAAGTGCCAGAAAATAAACTCGTCTTGGCTAATTGAACACCAATATATTTTAACACAGGGGCTTTAATATTTATGGATTGAGACCCACCAAGTACACCATCTGCATAGAGTTTGTATGTTGTTCTCATACATGTACAGTATGTGTAAATCTCTCTGCTGTTAATATTAACTGCCTAGGGAGTTGAGACCATTATAAAGCTTCCGAACGTTATTGCTTTCGTTGTTACCTTTAAGCATTAATATGGTATGCATGCCGTTCTTTATAGTTTAAACTACATCAACCGAAAATATGGCAAACTGAGAATATAAAAGACACAGGCTTGTGCAGTACAAGCAAGAAGGTCATGATGCCTCCGGACTTGTAACCCTTGTTTAGGACCTTTTGCTAATGAGCAGTGAGAGTGGATTAAGCCAGAGGCCTGCCCGACCTTTCTACCACCTTCCAGAAACTTTTGTCTATTGAAAAGGTTTCTGTGCATGCAGGAGTATATGTATACTCTCACAGTTCATTCTAAAATGGAAATTAACATTTCTAAGTCATACTTCTGGACAAAAATAGTGTCAAAATCACTTCTACACTTCGGAAAGTGGGTTATTTTAGCTAAAGCATTGCAATGGTTTTAAAGAGGTAGCACATGGCTAAAAGCATCTAGAACAAACACTGATACACGGCTTAAGCTTAGCTTTAGGCATCACAGAATACATGGTCTATTTATGTGCATAGCTTAAAAGGAGGAGAATATCAAATGTACTTTGATATTAGGATTACCTAGAAAAAAACCAAGAAGTAAATTATACACATTGCACAGTAGTGGTTATTACATTTTTACGCATGGGAGATTAGGGCACACATTAACCAATACAAGATAACACAAACATGTTAGGCTACCCACAGTGGGAAACAATCATTGACTGATTGCAGAAGTTTTTCAAAATGCTGAAAAACCTTTGCCATTTGAGGTTATGAGTTTTTGGCAGAGATTATTGCACCAGTGCCTTTTGCCACAAATACCACTTGTATCTGGTCGCCAACCTTGCATTGTATCAGCACATGTGTGGCCACCTTTCAGATGCAGTCACTCATGTAAGCCTTGGATGAATAGACCTCGTACAGTCTGACTACAGGGCTAGTACAGACAAATCAAAAAGATTGAGATACTTGGTTCTAAAGATGAACAATAGACCATAACATTTGTTTTACATATATTAAATACATTGACAGAAACCTTATTCAGGCCTTTTAACATTCTATAGATAGCAACTGATTTCATGCTTGTACTAATCTAAAATAATTCTGCCACACTTAGCACCATGAATGTTGTCAACCCCTGGCACATGCAGTTCTAGAAGTATCCAGCTGGCTTGTAACCACTTTTGCATTGACCACCTGCATAATTCCAACGTCTATGTCACTCAGAAGAGCTACTGATGCAGAAGCAGGGAAGCCTCTCCTCTCTCAGGCAAGTAGTCAAAAATACGTTAAGCTAAGCTTCTACTGACACTAACCCAAAGGGTCATCGTCCACGGATCACCAATCTAAGGGGGCACTACTCCACTGAGCACTCTGAACAGTGCATACCACAAATGAGCTTACTTTGTACACACCAAAGTGTTCATTATATCAAGAGCTTCTGGTTGCTATGTAGTCATATTTGCCAAAAGCTCTCCTTTAAGGTATGATCAAAGTATTAGCTCTGTGACTATAATCTGTATACAGAAAAGCATATGAAATAAGTTTAAATGTTTAAAATAGTGATCCATTGTCACGTCAACAGCTTTTGTTAATTTAACTATGGTGAGGTTGTGTTAGACCGTTTCATGTCACAGGTTATACACCATAGCAAGACTGAGCACAGCAACAAGACACAATTTAGTCATACTGCATCAGCAAGGTCTCTCCCAGGCAAAGATTTCAAAGCAGACTGGAGTTTCAAGATGTGCTGTTCAAGCTCTTTTGAAGAAGCACAAAGAAAAGGGCAACGTTGAGGACCATAGACCTAGCGGTCGGCCAAGGAAACAATGCAGCAGATGAGACATATCATGCTTACTTCCCATCTATATCAGAAGAAGTCCAGCAGTGCCATCGGCACCAAACTGGTGGAAACCAGTGGGACCCAGGTACACCCATCTACTGTCTGGAGAAGTCTGACCAGAAGTGGTCTTCGCAAAAGAACTGCGGTCAAAAATCCATACCTCCGATGTGGAAACAAAGCTAAGCCACTCAACTATGCACAAAAACATAGGAACTGGGGTGCAGAAATAAATGGCAGCAGGTGCTCTGGACTGAGGATTCAAAATTTGAAATATTTGGCTGTACCAGGAGGCAGTTTGCTCGCCGAAGGGGTGGACAGCAGTACAATAATGAGTCTCTGCAGGCAACAGTGAAGCATGGTGTGGGACCCTTGCAAGTCTGGGGCTGCATTTCTGCCAATGGAGTTGGAGATTTGATCAGGATCAATGGTGTCCTCAATGCTGAGAAATACAAGCAGATACTTATCCATCATGCCTTACCATCAGAGGGGCATGTGATTGGCCCCAAATGTATTCTGCAACAGGACAATAAAAATCTTTTGCATACCCTTAAATGCGTCTCAGGTAGTGGGAAGAAGGTTGGCTAGATTCATAACATGCAACTTAAGTGTCAGCCTAAAGAGACAAATAATTGTAACACTTTCAGATTGCCCTCCTGCAACACGAAGGAAAAGAAAATCTGGGTATGGGACTGACCTACTGTCAAGCCTTCAAATGGTTTTCATAAAAGAAAATAAGCTGATTATCTTTAAAAGGCCAGTATGAAAAATGTTTCCATGAAACGTTTAAAAGGGAGTTTCCATAAAAATAAAAACTTAACATGCAGAAAGCTCGAGACAGCCAATACTGACCTCTCCTCCAAGAAATGCTAGTTGCTTAAAGGTGGTGCCGATTCACTGACTTCAATACTTTGCAAACCAATGACTTGACTCCACTAGACACATGCACCTTCTGGGTCCATGGCTCAAAATACTGGGAGGACAAAAGACAGGCAGACCATATACATTTTCAAAAGGAATTCAGCAATGACAGTCTCCATATCCCCCTAAGTACAGGTTTTAAATAATACATTGCGATTACAAAAAGCAAGGTACTGTAAAAGGAATTTAGGAATGAAAAGGAAAGCCTACTATAACACTCAGCAATAAGGGGCCATTCATATCACAAATGTTGGGGATGAGCTGGCTATCTTTTTCCAGCGCTACCCCAAAACAAGACAAGGCAGTTTGCCTTGTCATGGATGGACACCTTTCACACCACCACCTTGTGGTGGGAATGTGGCGGTATGCACTGAAACAAAAAAAAAGGACGGCATGCCTTAAGGTGGCCATACACTGTACAACCATCGCAAGACCTTAGTCTTGCGATGGTTGTAAAGGGATGAAAAAAACGTGCGATCTGCCCATCTTGGACGGGCAGATCGCACTCTCGATCATCGCAAGCCACGCCCCCTGAGGGGCGGGCTTGCGATGAATGTAATGAGGGGCGGGCTTACGCTGACTGCAAACGGGCAGTGTGCGCGTGCGCACACCGGCCCGTTCGGCAGTCGTCGAACCAGCAGGCCATCAACTCGCCGAGAATCTTACGATTCCCGGCGGGTTTTCAAACATGCTGGTTCGATGGAAGACGTGCGACCGTACAGTAGAAACGGTCGCACGCATTCCATACACTGCACGATTCTCGTACGATCGCGGGATTTCCCGCGATTCTCGTACGAGAATCGTGCAGTGTATGGGCACCTTTACTTTCAGCACAGCGGAATGCTCGCCCTGCATCCCATTATGCCTGTAGAACTGATTGAAATATCACTTGTGGCATTTCGATTAAGTAAAAAAAACAGTACACGGTGCCATGTGCTGGGATTGGTGCATAGGCATGCACCATGCCTATGTACATAGACAAGCACTATGTCAGGCACCGCACACCAGATGCGGTGCGTTTTGCTCAGAGGCTGGTATGAATGGGCCCCAAGAGAGTAAATGGTCAAGCTAGCTTTTTTTTTTCTCTGCTTTTAGATCTAAGTATAATGTAACCTACAGCATTTACAAATCCCTCAAACAGTCAACTACAGTGTCCTGACATCCTCTGGGATCATAGTTACATAGTCAGGTTGAAAAATGACACAAGCCCATCGAGTTCAACCTATAGCCGAAGATAAACCTAAAACAGAACGCAATGCCCACAGTTAGCCACTGTTGTATAATATTTATTTGTTTCTATATATAACAATACAGACATATAAACATGTTAACATCCTGTAAAAGACTCTCATAGTTACCCACTGTTGATCCAGAGGACGAAGGGAAAAAATCCTTATTATGCACAGTTCAATTTGCTCCAACGGGAAAAAAAAACTCCTTCCTGACCCCATAAGGCAAATCGGATATTCCCTGGATCAACAATCTCTGGTGCTTACTAAACCTATACCAACTCAATATCCAATAACATTCTGTGCATTTAGGAATACATCTAGATTTTTTTTAAACAGTTAACTGAGCTAGCTAGAACTAGTTCCTGGGGGAGTCTATTCCACATCTCCAACTGTGAAGAATCCTTTCCATATGCAAAGGTTAAACCTCTTTTCCTCCAGACACAAAGCTCACTATATAGACCATTTAAACATGGTGATCATGTCCCCCCTTAATCATCTCTTCCCCAGAGAGAACAAATTCAGTGCAGCTAATCTTTCCTCATAGCTGAGCTCCTCCATGCCTCTTATGAGTTTAGTTGCCCTTCTCTGCGCTGTCTTCAGTTCCACAACATCCTTTTTTGTGAACTGGTGTCCAAAACTGAACTGCATATTCCAGATAAGATAACTTACTGCCACCTACATACCAGATATCGTTTAAGCAAAACCAACATCAACAATCCAAAAGGACACCTGCAGACCAGGCCAAACAAAGTGACACTTTTTTAACCTGCGATTGGGACACAAAATTACTCAATTATAGTTTATTACCACAATAAACAAAACAAGAAATGGTTAAAAAAAAAAAAAACTCATATCATGTGCATTTTAAAAACAGGAAGTTAGGGTTTTTAAAGGAACCGCTTAATAGAACAAAGCATGCAAGAATTATATGTAGTTCATTTTAGGGGCAGAATTTTATGCTGTACAAGATAAAGTAGTATATGAAAGAGTTACGATAATCAGCACCAAGGGTCCATAATCTGTGCTTGTAATAACCACTCATTTTGTTTCCTTTGTTTTGCTTCTCAAGAGCAAACTTGCTCACACACAGAGCTGCAGTCACTTCCAATTTTCCAGGAAGCTGTGAAGGTCAATTGGCTCAGTTCACAAACACCAGATGCAGCTAAGACAGGTAAATGTGTGGCAATCTTTCACTGGTCACTTCGACTGTACTCCATAATGCTCACATCTCAACAGAAGAAATAAAATGGGAAATTTAACCATTGCACTGCCAAAGCATTTTCGCAGTTAAAGTAAAACAGACATTTCGGCTCCAATGCCATCTGATTGCTATTATAAAGGATTTGGGGATGAAGAGGAATTCCAGGCGCATTTTGAATCCACAGCTTCCAGACATGTGTAATCAGCTCTATCCAATAAAAATGTGTATTTTTTCCACTGCAGAAACTCTACACTGCCCGGTTTTGTGTTGTCAGCTCTAGTCTTGTCTATTAGTGATCAAGTGCTCTGGACACAGGTTTGAAGAGACGATCAGGCTAGCTTTTGGTAAAACTAGTCTGGCTGGCCTTTTAGTAAAAAAATATTCATTTTAATTTGCTTGTATTAATGTATGTTAATTAGATTCCTGCTGGCACCTTTGTTTTGCATTTTTGTCCATTCAGTAACTGGAAAGCATTTACTTAAGACTATGCTATGAACACTTGAGGCAGATAACCGTGGGACATACCTGTAAGAAATGTCAATTAGCACGGTTAGTCATTTTTGCCAGATTAGAGATACATTGAAAATAAAGACCTGGAGTCACAATTTTGAACTAGTAATGTATGGACTGTATATTCAGTACACAGCATAAAAGCAAGCCAGCAGAAAGAAAATTGTATTCAGTCAGCCTGCTTCCTAACGTTAGCCAATCTAAGACTCTTTAAAAAACATGCTTTAAAAAAGTTTGTTGTGAGCCAAAATGGAAAAGAAAAAAAAACATTTATTGTCTGTGAAAGTTCTAATTCATCCAGGTCATGGTATATCTGTAAAAAATAAGTCAAGGCAACTGGACTTGCTTAGAAAAACACAGTTCAGTTGCCATGACTTATTTTTTACAGATAGCTCCCTTTATTGCACTGCATGGTGAAGATTTTTAGATCTCCTTCCATACCTAGCACCCAAAAAGTTGAGGGACCAATTTGTGTTAATATAAAGATTTTCTTTAACAGTGTTCAGTGTCCTAGAAAAATTATTTTCAATAGACAGACAAATGCTCTGCATAGGAAGCACTTGACGCAGCAGCAAAAATTAAGACAGGTTGCAAAATCTACACCAACCTTTCAGCCTTTGTGAGCATGTCTCCTGGGGAGCTCCCTCCCCTATGTGATTATGAGCAAAGCCCTGTCTTATGTCTAGTTTGCTTGAAAGAAAGAAATAGCATGAAATCACTAGATATTTTCAAAGCTCTTAAATGCTCTATTTTGGCCCTACGTAATGTTGTCACTGCAGCACTTAGTATTTGGCCCTCACTTTAGGTTGTGTATGACAGTTCTTTCCAGAGACCCCTGTTTTATATTCGATGAGGCACCAGGCAAGGTTGTCCACTTTCACCTATATTGTTTAAGCTATCATTAGAACCTTTAACAGAAGCCATATAAGCTAGTGAAAGCGAGTGAAATCAGCTAGAGTCAATCCTAATATTGCATTGTTATCAGATGGCGTGTTTTATCCTTTTCACTTTACCTCGTATCAGCCTTCTAACCATACTAAAAAAAAAAAGAAAAAGTTTTCCACCATCTCAGGCCTCCGTATAAACAAATATAAATCAAAAGCAACGCGAGACTGCTTATTGCCTCAGACAGTTGCATCCTTCACATCACTTTCGTATCATCCTAACCAATACTTCTGAATCATTTTACCCAGCTAAATTTTTACCCTGTATTTAGACAAATAAAAATATCTTCTTTATCATGGCAATACTTTCCTCTTGGTTTGGCAGAATTCATGCCAACAAGATAAATCTCCCAAAACTGCTTTCAGAGTCTTTCCAGTTGCTATCCCTGCAGGCATCTTCCACATTCAAAAAAGAGGAACTCCTACAATTTATATTGGGCAAATATAGAATCAATAAGCATGGTTTTCTTTGCCCTGTTTCGTAGTACTCAACATTTCTCAATATTATTAAGCGTCCAATATTATTTAGCATCCAAGATCACCCCCCATCCCAACTCCATGCTATCCATGAGCTATGCCTATGGGCTATCTTAGACTTGAAAGAGTGCCATGTGATACAAAAACAACCCTCATTTGGCTTCCCCTTCTCTCATTCAAAAATGCTAAACCCAATCCTCACCTGCTCACAACACCTTTGCGACAAAGTTAAATACTTAGGAGGACTCGTATCTCAACTTTTTCCTTCACTTAAAATATTCTTAAAATGGTTAAAATGTAACCAATATTGCTGCGTGCATGGGCAACATTACTGTAACTTTTAAATTAACACACCAATCACCACAGTCTTTCCCTGTAAGCCCCGCGTGCCTCCCATATGCTGCAGCATTATTTAGATTTCCTCTAGTCAGATGGCAGTGCCGTATATGTATAAATCTGCTGCTGTTCTGTTTGTGATGTCATTAGCCTGCACACAGCTTGCACATAAGGTAAATTCCACACACGTGAACATTGTTTGAGGATCTAGTCTCTGATATGTACAGGAGCACAACTGTCAAGAGACCATCTCCTGACTGCCTATATAACCCCAGCACTGAACACATCCAGGCAGATTACAAATGCTATAAATTGGGATTGCAGGGTGCATGCCCAGAACAAAAGCTGCTCTAACAGAATCCTGGCCAGGAAGGGGGTCTAAACACCTGGTCTTGAAGTGGTTAATAGCATTTGAAGGAGACATGTATTTGGATCTAGAGTTCCAGCCCATATACTGCTGTATCCTTATCAGCGATGTGACAGACTTGAAGTTTTGTGGTTTTTTTTGCAACAGTCGGGCCATGTAGGGATCCCTCAAGTGTAATAACATTGAGGACTAGTACACAAGTCTTACAATGTATTCACATTAGACTTGTGTGGAGGTAAAAGTATGGCAACGTCTGTGAATGGCCAGTGCCTAATTAACCACAAAACAAATGCGACTAAGGTTTAAAACCAAAGCACACAAGTCATAGGTATTGTAATAAGATAAGCATACGGTAGGCTCATAAAAACAGAATACAATCATATATACACAATAATTTGGTAATTCAATTGTTATAAGCCAACAAATTTAAAAAGCAAATCTTGAACATTAACAAAATAACTATTACAAAATTAAGATAAAAAACACAAAGTACCTTTCAAAAAGGTTATGTCAAAAATCTCCTGACTAGCACTCCATGCAGTAGAAAAGATGGAATATCTGCAGATTGTCTGCACTACACCATACCATAGTAAAAAGGCATTTTAGAAAGGAGAAACCAGTACAATGCTTCAGGGTGACCCTCTTTGTCAAATGCCAACAGACAAATAGAGAACAAGTCTCAATAACCACACCATTACATAATAGGTCTAAGCAGGTGGATCCAAGGTTGACTCTTGCAGTTTGAAAGTCCTGCAAATCCATATAGTGGTAATGGAGGTAAATAAGAGAATAGCATATTTGATTAAATGTTCCATGTAAGTAGTAAATCCTTGTAAGGACAGGTCATTACTAATCCCCAACAATGATTTTAATTCCAAAAAGGTAGATGGGAAAAATTACTTCGGATTAAGCCTCCTGTGTTTTTAATGCTAGTTTGTTTTTGTTTTTTTAAGCAAAAACTGCATGTCTGAAGCTAAAAGAGATTATCTGTATGAGAACATTTTATCAAGTGCAATGGTGACTTGTTTAACAGATTCAATTACTCTTTTATTAGAGAGAAGTTTTACATTAAATACAAAAATTCTCAGAACACACAGCTTACAGCTAAATGTAGAACTCTGAATATTTCATGCTCAAGTTTGTTTTATGTTGAGAGGAAAGCCATCGCTCTAGAAAAGGAAGAATTGTATGCCCCTACTTATATTAATATCTAGTTTTAAGAAAAAAAAACAGAAGAATTATGCATACGCACAGATTTTGTGTACGATAACACACTACCTTAACTAACGTATGTTTCAGCTTCAAGGCAGTGTTTGGGAAGAAAAAAAAAAAAAAAGGGAAAAAAAGCCATATTTCTTCACTTCCTTAATTTTCGTGTTGCCTCAAGACTAAACACTTCAGGAGTCATTCTAATAATTTTTTGGTAAGCTTCAGGAACATATTTTGCCAAATGCACACATATCTAGGTTTCTAAAAATGTGTCCTTTGTCCAATAGATTTATCCACTACAAACCTTTGCTCTTGTGAAATGTTCTGGTTTTCAACAAAAAACCCATTTTAATAAAATAAATTAAAATTTTTCTGTAAAACCTAAATTTTCTCAACACAATCATTAAAAGACAGAGTGGCATTTATCAAAACTGGAGCAGACAAAATCTGGAGCAGCTGTGCATGGTAACCAGCATCTCTCTCATTTTCAAATTTTAACTGACCAAACTCAAAAGAGAAGCTGATTGGTTGCCATCCACAGCTGCTCCAGGTTTTGTATGCTCCAGTTTTGATAACATTCCCCTCACAGTGTACTGAAGAACAAAATTAAAACTGCATATTGGGGCACCAAACTAATGTACTATGTATAGGTGTCCTGACTTTCCAGATAGTAACATTTCAGTGCAAGTGCTCTTGACTGTATGGAGAAAAAATAGTGTCAATATTTCAGCCCTGGAAATGGTTTCACCTAAGCATTTTTATGTTTAGTGATGAGCAAATGTGCCGGGGTTTGATTTGCAGGCCATTTGTTAAATAATCTGCAAACCCTGAACATAGTGCCTGGAAAGATATAGCTGGGCACTGCCATGGGGGACATGTACCAATGCGGGGAAAAAAAGTGTAAGAATTCTATTCAGCATGAGGCAGGTCTTTTAGTAATGACTAAAGGGCAAATTAAAAATACACAATTCCTTTAAATAACATACTTGGAGGATGCCTTAAACCTGGGCATGAAGTATAAGGTCTCTCAGCAAAAGTAACATTTAAAAACACAACACAAAAAACACCACAAAGAAATGACATTCCACTAAATAACAGATCCATACTAGCTTATGTTAGTAAACAAAGCGGCCGTGGGATCCTGGGTGATGTCATTGACCATACATAGTCATGCCCATTTTTGGTTAATGACGTCAAACAGCTTCCCCAGCCAACTTGTTCAAAATCAGCTGCTGGTCAGCGAGAGTCTGGTGGGAGCAGGATGGTCATGAGCAGGTCATTGTGTTTGCGTTGGTATAGATTTTGAGGGGGACCCCAGAAAAAAAAAAAAACACAATGACCTGCGTGTAACAGTCCTGCCCACACCGGCATCTCACCACACCTGACAGCTCCCTTGCCTGCTGATGGCACCTGAAGTCATTTATCAAGTATGGTCACAAACACAACCCAGGATCTCCTGGCTAGCTCAGGACGTCATTAATTAGGGGCAGTAGCAATAACTCCACCAAATGAAGCACTTCTGACTGAAGCAGCAGGAAGAGGATTGGGGAGGTAGACAGGCCAAATCTGGTCATTTAGATTGCCCAATGGGCAAGCCTCAAACAGTTAGAGTTCGGGTAGAACTCTCCATCTATTCGAACTCAAAGCTCATCTCCATTCTTGTTACAAGGACCAGTCAACACTGCAGCCAATATATGTGTTTGATGATAATCGGCCCAATACCCTCCCCACTTCCCTGGCTTTTTCAAGGTAACACTGACATCTGTACATTAGTGTTGCCTTGCGTAAGAGTTCCCAGCTGCAAAGAACAGTATTTCCCCACACTACTTCACTGACTTGCTGGCATACATTATTTATTTTGTAGCAGACAATAATACCAAACATACTACCCAAGCCACTTCCATGGCTGCACTGAAGATATTGAGGGGTTTGGCCCTCTATTTTGAATTGTAACCATTGTCACTGAGGAAGAATTGGAGAGAAAATCCAAAATTGAAATGCTGTTCCCAGAACAAGAGATGAGAGGAAATCTACCAATAAGAACACCTGTTCTGGAGACAACTGTCTAAGAGGGGAATTTCACTCACTTTGGAAGGAGATTTCCTTTACCTTCTTGTAGTGTCTCTGGGACCGCAAGTAAAAGAAAATATGTGTCCAATGGCACACAAACAGCAAAAAAATAACCTGGCATGGGGTTTAACGCTTTCTTTCTCTATCCAGAAAAAAAAAAAAAAGAAGATCAAATAGAACTTGAAGCAGATGTATTGCGTGCCATCTGTCTGCAGAACTATTAGTGTATCCCATGATGGCATTCTGTACGTTACAAAGTATATAATACATCTCTCACCTCCATCACTGTACATTATACTGGCTAGGCATACACTATACAATATAGTATTTACCTTTCATTTACAACAGTTCCATTGCCAGTAAAGTTCACCCATAAAGAATAATGTGTTTATAAAAAAAATGCAAAAAAAATCAATCAGTTATAAAAAAAATTAACTGAATACCATTGGCCAGGAAAGAAACAAAAGAATGTTTGAAGAAAAAAAAAATGTTTCTTCTTTGCAACCATGGCACTATTTTCAGAGAGAACTTCCTGGCTTCTCTTCAGTGTAATAGACTGATTTTTCATAGAAGTCTGTGCAGAGATATGGGTAGGTCTATCCATTCAGACAGGATAGTGCCCTAATCTCAACTGACCCAGCAGGTGAATTTGGACAGTACAGCGTGCAGTGCTGGTTAACAATGACCTCCCCTAAGAGGCAAACTGTGTGCCGAACTTCACTTAGAGCTCATCCGATAAAGCTCAATGCAAATGCAATTATTTTAATTACTTTTCTGATCCAAAAACATAGCTACGGAAATATTGTAAAAAAAATATCTTACATTACTTAAATAATCAATATAGACTTCTCTGTACATGATGTGAATTGTTCATTGAAAAGCACTGCCACTTTTCCATGCAAATCAGCTTTTAATCTTTCTCCCAGTGGTTATCTGTCTAGTCTGTATAATAAAATTCAACAAGCCTAACTCACTTACCTACACGTTCATAAAAACAAAACAAAAAAAAAGGGGTTGCATTTTTTCCAATTTTATTTAAGTACAATTCTCAACAGAACGAATGTTGCTGTGCATTTTGTTTTTTTATTCATTATTCTACAAGCATTTCGTAATCTACTGTTATAGCTGCACTGCATTAACTCACCAGTACTAAAAAGGCACAGTTATGGCAAACCTCCAACAACAACAAAAACAAAAATATTTATTTAGGGAGTGCCATCAGCTGTTGGTACTGCAATAGGTTGTAAAGCAAATATTTCGGTACTGTTACATAAGTCTGATCATCTTTGTAAACAAAGAAATAAATACAACAGATGTCACATCATAATAAGCATAAACAGACTAGATTTACAAAAGGGCAAGCCGACTACTGCTATGTATAGCATATTCATAAAATACTAGCTATATTCATAGCATCTTACTTTCTACCATTCATTTATGCACAACATGTTCATAGACCGTTTCCAGGTACATTTATTTTACTAGGTTATGCAGATTTCATTGTTTTTGCACTACAGTGCCCATTATAATGAATTATACTGGAACTTCAATTTTAAGAAAAAAAATGGATATGTTGGGGAAACGTCAGAATTTGCCAGTTTAATTGCTTCCGAGCTTTGCTTTTGGAAGATTTTCCCTCACAGCTGTCACAGAGATAGAAATTGCGCCAATGGAGGTACAGCAAACAAAACCATTGTTTGTTAATCTACACGTTTATAAACTGAGCACAACTGAAAAAAAAATTATTTGCTCTAGTAGGGAAATCAAATCTGGTGATCCAAGCTATAGATTCGGGAATCCAGTGTTTTGGATCCAGTGATCCGGACCAACAGTTGTGCACCAGTGATCTATATTATGCAAACATATCCATCATCAATGTGTGTTTTAAGAGAGAAAAGAAGAAAAAGAAACAGGTCACCAGCACTCGTTTAGAATAAATATGTCCTTTTTTAATGGACAATTGTGTCACTACAATCAACAGAGCCGACGTTTCGGGGCCGCACAGGGTCCCTTCTTCAAGGCAGTAAAATTGTGACCACAATTGTGACCGGCTCTGTTGATTGTAGTGACACAATTGTCCATTAAAAAAGGACATATTTATTCTAAACGAGTGCTGGTGACCTGTTTTTTTACTTTGTATTTTGCACGGTGCCATCCGTGATAGTCATTGCGAGCACCACCGTTCTTATTTGGCCAGGACTGCTGTAAGGTGTGCGGAGAGGACCCCCACCACCTGAAAACTTGTTTTGAGATACATCACCCATGCCATGGGACAATCAATCTCACTTTATGGAGGGCATGTGTATAGTCTGTAATTTTGTCTACGTCTAGTCAAATAAAGAAATGCTGGTTTCCAAAAGAAATACAAGAGGAAAAATGGTTCTATTGATTTCCATGTAGAGTTGAAATAAAGCCCTCACGATCACTTTAGGT
>NW_017307141.1:73116-84500 GCF_000935625.1 Nanorana parkeri | reverse complement strand
CATATATATTTCTGGTTGCTACTACCTTCCAAGTCTCAGGATTCCAGCATATTTTTGTCAGTGTTGGGCATTTTACACATCTCAGATAGCATAACAGTAACTGGACAACCCCTTTGTAGTAATTTTGGTGCACCAGACTATTTTGGTTATGCCGGATTGTTATGGCAGTATCCCCACACAATTCCGTCTTGGCAGTTTAGGAATATACACACAGATACACTGAGTTTTCATTGCTTCCTTAACTTGGAGCATGCGTTTAGACTTTAGACCATGCAGTTCAATGTAATATTTCAGTAATATTTGCATTTCAGGTTCATTTATGCTTCCTCACCTTCCTTAGATTTTGAAAGAACTGGTACTTGGTTTACTGGCTGTTCACCATCCGGTGCCATGATAAGTAGCTGATGGGACCAGCATTAAAATAAAAAAACTGTTGGGTTTGTCCCCCATGGGCAAAGCACAGGTTCACTTTAACATGTGTCCCAACTTACAGTGTTGTGATGCATAAAATCGTCAAATGATGGAGGTAATCTGTTTTATAGGCATTATTCCTTTTTGGAAAACAGCCAACAAATGTATAAGGCTATTGTGCCTAACCTGTGAATCTTTGGCACTTATTGTGTGGCCCTAGTCTGTGTTTAGCTTATCTAGGAGCTTATTTAAGCCAGTGAAGGAAATATTCTTCAGATTGCACTCTGCTAGTTAAATGTATCTTTTACACAATAAAACATTCCTTTGTGCTGTTCATTCCTTTTCTTTTTTTGTTTTTTTTTTCCCTCTGATCTTTTGTAATGCATCTTGCTGTAGCAAATAATTTTTAAGGTGACTGTAGGAAACACTGATTTTTTTAATAGCAATGATCGTGTAACATGTCTCCAGTCTATAATTATCTTCTGATGCACATGCCAAGTCTCCAACTACTCCTATAGCATGTTTACAGTCTCCGGCCATCTCTTGTAGCATGCAGGTAGTCTTTTTACATCTCCTGTCGCATGTCTGCAGTCTATGACAGTTTTTCTGTGGCATTCATTTATTGTGGCCACTGGTATAAGGAATGTATGGAATCTTTGGGAGCTTTTTGATTATTGAATATGAAGTCAAGCAGGATGTTACTCCATAACACTTCTAGAGGGGGAAAGAAAAAAAAAAAGCTCTGACGTATGCTGTTTATCCTGCCCTAGTAGCCTCAATGCTCAGCATAGTCAGATTTGTCTGATGAAAGAACGCCAAGCAGACAGATGTAATTCAGGGGCAGACGATAAGTTAATTTTTTTTTTCCTGTATGTAGAACTATTTTGTTATACAAGGCTGTTAGGACGTCTTACACAGAGGAATGCAAACTCATTTTGCTATAATTAGGGATCATGAGGATGTAAAATGCAGTTCAGCAGATTCTGATTGGCTGCATTAAAGTAGTAAATTGATGAAAAATGTTTGTCTCTATCTGATCACACAGATTCAAGCTGCTGATCCTCAGGTTTAGGCATTAAAGTAATGGTGCAAGGTTGTACATTGTTTTTGCATTAAAGTAGTGTAGGTGACAGTTCAGAGGGTGTGTTTGACCTGACTCAGATGCAGCATGTCCTAGTTGAGTTTAAAATGCAGGGAAAGCAGGTCAAAAGCAGCCTTTTGCTTTCAGGCGCATGATTTTTGAGCAGCGCTGCATTCAAATGAAAAAGGCTGCATTTGACAAGAACACCCATCTACATGTGTTCTTGTCAGATTAAAAAAACAAAAAACTTTTTAACAGCTACACAAATAACTATGTGCATAGCATTTTCTTGTATTGTATAATACTATATAAAAAACACAAATGCATTGATTGAAACATTTTAAGTGCATGTTGATCAGGAAAGGTATTATATGCATACAGTACATTTCAGCTTTACGTTAATCAAACATCAAATGGCGGTCAGGTGTTGCAGAGTGCACCAATAAAGGTCTTTCCTTTAACATTAGATTTGGATAAGTCATTACTGCACTGCTCTTGCTGGAGAGGAATCTGTACCTGAGAACCTTCAATGCAAGGATCTCCTAGCTTTATTCATTTTGGGGATCTGGGCTTCCCTCAACTCTCCTGATGCTCCTTGAATATTTCTCCACCAGTCATGAGATCATTAATCATTAGGGATAGCTCTGTCATGACCAAATAAAGCCTTGCCTCAACCAAGATGATAGCTTGTACACAAGGCAGTATGAAAAAGATATGGCAATCCAGCAATAGGTAAAGTGTCAGGTGCCTCTAGGCCATACTGGTAAATATGTATTAGTCCTCTGCTTGCATTTTCTTGGGCACAGCTTCCACAGATCAGGCCCTTTTAAGAAAAAACAAATCTTTGACTTTGGTTTTTTGGGGGTGTGATGATGCTTACCCATGACAACTTTAGAGCATACGAATATATAAGACCATATTTGTGAATTTGTATACGGCATAGTTTGATAACAGAAGCCTTACCCTCGTTTTAGTCACAGATTTGAACTTCATTATCACTTAATATATCATTTATTTTTTTACACCTTAATGATTTAGTGGGTCAAATATCCATTATAAGCAACCCAGTGAGACGGTGTCCTTTCATTGAGATGCATGTGATCTTTAGCATTTGCACCCCATTTAGTATATGCAGAGTCTTTTACCAATCTATTAACATATGTAAATCTGCACAAATTAAAAGTACTCCTTCAAAGAATATACAACAGAACCTGGAATGGCTCCAGAAATAGCAGTTCCAGAGAAACAGCACTGAAAAGTTTTCAGACAATTATCAATATATGCAAGCTAAAGTGCAGCTCTCACTCATGTACAATTACAATTTCGATACAGAGCAGGGAAGTATGCCTACGGGGCACAGAACCTGAAACTGTATTATTTCAAAAGCTTACAAGCACACTTGTCAATCCCACACTAGCTGGACAATGGAAAAGTAAATTATTTACAACAACCAAACACATGCCACCAGTTTTAAGTCAACAAAACTATTACAAATTCTAAGATAGTGATGGAGCTCTTACCAAGCATAATGCCAAACATAGCAAAGTGCATATTTTACAAGAGATTGGCATCTGTTGACATTTACAGTTCTTTCTGAACAACTTGTACACTGATTTATGGAAAATTTAGGTAAGCAGCAATCTAAGTGTACAATACTGTCTATTTCTCAGTATAAAAATAGCGTTAAGGTCTGTTTTTCTTTTGCCGAGTTATCAATACAACTAGAGGGGTAGAACACAATAGCCTTTAAATAAACAAAGTATTACGGCTTATGAGCAGACATTTAAGGTCAAATGAAGATGAACAGAAATTGTCAGGATGTAATAAGAGTTATTTACCTGTCAGCTGACACTGACTGATTTTATGTTCAGTGATATCACTCAGTGACTCAAACACCTGAAGGCAACTGTCACAGCTGTGAGCGGCTTCCTCCTCTAGTTCGTCCCCCTCCTCCTGCCTTTTCTTGCAATCTGGCGCTTCACCATCTTCAGACTGATCGTCTAGTTTACAGCTGGGGTCTGGAAAACAAGACAGGACCTCTGTGAACAGTGCAAATTGGTTCTGTAGAGCAAGTGGTTTGCAGACATAAAACTGACAAAACGTAAGACATAAATTATATCATTAAACAACCAGTATGGGAACCAAAAGCGGGCACATTTGTGCACAACTATAGTGATTCTTTAGACGCAAATCTAAACCCAAGCACTAAAATCTCAAAAAAGGTGGTTCAAGCTAAACTCCAGGTGGTAATAAAAGACAAATGAATGCAGCTCTGCATTAATAAATAAAAAAAATGCATTTTAATGATGTAAGTGGACCTCCTTTGACTAAAATCAAATCAGCATACAGCTCTGCATGCGGATATGAAATCATCTTACATTTATTAGCTAAACAAACATTTTTAAATTTTCCACTTCCTGATGCACTTTTGCACAAATGATGCAATAGTGCCCAAGCATTGTATCCTGGGAAGGTTACATTAGCATAGCATTGCTGGGAAATCTCATATGCATTTTCATGAGATCCTAGGGAAAGGTATTTTCCTCCCCTAGGATGAGGTGCATGGTCACATGTGCCAGAGTTCCAGGAAGTAAAGGCAGATCTAGTAACCTGCCCCTAGTTAAAATGGCTTCGGTCAGAAGCCTGGGGAAGAAAAGAAAAATAAGGTATGGAAAAAAAGAAAAAGCCTGCAATTATCTAGAAGTATCTGTTTGTAGATTGTAATTACTAAACATTTCTAAATTATTAGTATCTAAATTTGACTCGGCATTGGCCTCTTGGAATCCTCTCCACAGCAGGATTCAGGTAGGGAGAAGCCGCAGAAGGAGCCAATCAGTTTTTTTACAATGCTTTTGTGCAAACAATGGACATGCCAATAGGAGGCATCAGAGCGATGAGCACATCAGTCTGCTGCTTTTGCTTTCATTGTCCAGTCACTGTATGGGGAAGGAACAAGACTTCTAAGGCCCCCTTTCCCATGGCCGTTCCTATCAGATCCACCCGTCATTTTTTTCAGAAGGACATAAATCGGAACGTTACTATAATTTCTATAGCACTTTTAAATTTTTTAAACCTGCAGTATTAATTTAAAGAAAACATGGTGATCCTGTCATTACGGTCCTTTCTCAGGCACTTCTAGGTATGGAGTGGCAACGGTCTCACAACTGTGCTCCTTCGTTGTCACCTTCTCATGCTCTCTTGGTTGAGACTACAAGCGGCCATGTCAACACACCTTATGCAGACATGGTCACGCCATTGTTACTATCAGAAAGCTAATCAATGGCAACGATGTACAGCCGATATGGAAGTGAGTGCATGTAGACAGGAAGTGGTAGAAAGTATGAAAGTTTAGCAGAATGAAAGAACTGTGGGCAAGTGGGGCTCATTTTGTCTAGGGTGCTAAAATAACATTATACTCACCCGAACCACAATCCTGGCTGGCTCTCGGACTTGTCCCCTTCAGCCCCCCAGCGCTCTAAGGACCAGTTAGTCATCACGTCCTATACAGTGTATAGGATGCGAGGACACCGAAGGACATTCCATCGCTGAAACGGAGGAGACAGGCTTAAGTGACTGGTCTAGGAGCCAACTGGTATTGTGGTTTGTGTAAGTATATGTAATTTTAGCTCCCTAAGCAAAATGGGCACTTAGTCCCTGCAGTGCAGTGGTAGCCCCACTGCAGGGGTTAAGATTTATATACATATATACACACACATACACACATTATTACATAAATGAAAATATAAAATGTGTAAAAATCTATGTAAAAATAAATGAGTGTGTATATGTATGTGTGTTATTATATAGATATCTATCTATCTATCTATCTATCTACACACACATACATATACACACATTTATTATTACATATATTATTACACATTTTATATTTTCATTCAATACTGCTTTTTACTTTTTTTTGCATCTTAAAAATGAAAGTTGGGCAAATAAAATCTTAACCCCTGCAGTGGGCCTAAGTGCTCGTTTTGCCTAGGGAGCTAAAATAACATACTCACCCAAACCATGTATATCATTTGTTTATGACACAGAGAGGGGGGATTTATCAAAACTGGTTTAGAGAAAATATGGAGCAGCTGTTCACAGCAACCGATCAGCTTCTCTTTCTATCATTTTCAAATCCTAACTTAAAAAACTGATGAGGGAAGCGGATTGGTTTCAATGCACATCTACTCCAGATTCTGCCTGCTCCAGTTTTGATGAATTCCACCCACAATGCTTTAGAAAATGATGCTTCATCCAGTTAGGGTTCAGAGTTACTTTACACATTAATAGGTACTCCACTAGGGAAGTCATAGTAGATCACAGATTGAACAATAGTATGCAATGCCAGGCTGCGCGCAAACAAAACTAGCAGAGTACTGTATTGTAATAATTTTGCCACTTTATAGATCACTGGTTCGGCCACATCTTGAGTATATGGAAGTGAGGCGATTACGAGGGGACATGATTTTAATCTACCAAAAGGTCTAGTGGAGATGGCAACATCAGCACTGAACTTTTTACTGTAATCTCCCTAACAAAGACTAGCGACCACCACCTAAAATTGGTGGAGAAAAGATGTATCCACAAAGGGCGTAGGGGCTTCTTTTCAGTCAGAGTGGTTACATTTTGGAATTCTCTGCCACAAGCAGTGGTATCTGCAGAGAATATTAATTAAAAAATCAATTAGATACCTTCATAAAAGAGACTAACATACAGGGGTACAGGTACTGTTAAAAACTAAGACCACACAGGGACTCATATACACACATGAACGCATTACACACAAAGGTTGAACTTGATGGACCTGTGTCTTTATTCAACCTGAAATACTATGTGACTTTAAAGCTAAAATAAATTGGTTGCAGCATCCTGTGGAGTCCAAACAAATAACATATTAAAATCAGCATAAATGGCAGTGAAAATCACAAATAAACAGAAAAGCTAACCTGCACTTTATATATGGAGTGCAGCTTATTTAGCAGAGATTCCCCCCTGAAATGTTTAACACCACCAAAAACGAATCTGTTTTTTATGAATAGGATTTGATATTTAACCCCTTCATGACCACAGCTCTTTCCCCTCTCTTACAGGAGATTTGTTGGTCATCTCTACTCTAACATATTGTGCATCTCTTTAAGGGGAACATACAGAGATTTAAATTTTGAAGCAAAATTCAAATACATTTTCTGTTTTAAAACAAGAGGAAAGCCTAAAAAGAAAAAAAATTCGAATAATTGTTTTCAGAGATACTTTTAGTTAGCAGAGCCCCATATTTATACTGCAAAATTTAGCTGTCAAAAGATATCACAAGTGTGATTTTTATGTGCTATAGCATAGTAAAACCCAAAATCAAAGTTCCTTTACCTTTTAATGCTACATTGTGTAGAAAAAAAAGTATCTGTTTTCCAAAATTGTTTTCCAAAATTGTTTGCATAGCACTGTGGATTGGTGCAACAGAAATCGTAAAAAAAATTAAATAAAAAACTGCATGTGCTTGTGTAATTTATGCTTGCTCCAGCACAATTGTCTTGCAGAGCACTCAATGTGATAGTAGAGATCTGGGGATTAAGTAGTTTTTTTATTTATATAATTTTGTGTTGCTTCCCCCCCCCCACCCCCCTTTTAATGGGACGGTTGTATCAAGTTCAGAGGGGCCTGCCATTCTACCCTCTGTAGCAATGGATTTCTTAAGCTAGCCATGCACCTAAAGATTTTTTCTTACTCAGCCTGCTAAACAGCTTGGTTGGACTAATCTCCAGTGTCGAGCTATTGTAGTCTGATATATTTTGCACCTGCAACTGACTGGCTGCAGTCACTGTTCAGACTTTTTTTTTTGACTGGCTCCTTCATCTTTTAAATCAAAGTTTGTTGAGCTGGGTGGTGTTGGCAGGGCCACTTATGGCTCACAATACGGTCATCTCACAGGTATACAATTTGTTCCATGGCTGATGTAGGAAATGTAGGACAGTGATCAAATCAGCCCTGCTCCAAGATGGCCACTGGAGCTCAGAGGTAATGTCCTCAATTTTTATAACATTGTTGTACAGGAGTAGTTTATAACTGATAAGAAACCCAGGAGGTGACTAGTGGGGCATTAGTCGGTTGAGTGCTGGAGCCAAAAGCTGGCATTTCCAGCATTGCTGGCTCCAAGGACCCATCTCAGTAGCCCACAGCCACCACCATTTTTAAAACAGCACTATTATGGCAGGGAAAAACTGAAGTTGTAAAACTACCTCTGGGAAGCATAAAAATGGTGTAGCTTATTTCATCAGAGGCCTTTGCTTTCAGTAGTCTAGAATTGGCCCCTCTAGCCATGCAGCTCAATGATGAACATAAAGAGACTTTGTTATGAATCTCTGTACTATGAATTTTTAGGAACTTTATACAAGTTTGTGTGACGAGACACACAGAAACAGAGCAAAGTGTGTGTGCAGAGTGTGTGTGTGTGTGTGTGTGTGTGTGTGTATGTGTAAAATACACAAGATTAAAAAAAAAAAAAAAAAGGCACAGTGCTGAACCTGAAAAGTTATAATGGAAATGTGTAAAACCATGTTGCCAACTTCAAAACTTCAAGCCTTACTCCATTTATAAAATGGAGAACAAAACACAATCTTTTAAAACAGCAAGAGACTAAAACTGAATTAAATAAAAAGCAAACAAAATAGTATTTTTACATCTTAAAATTAGGCAGTTCATCATTTTTCAAACGGATTGGGAAAAATTACCAAAGTCGACAATGGTGCAGAACAAATTGTGTCCTAGCTTTAACTATTAGCCAAGTAGAAAACATTTGAAATGTTTTGATAAATAAGTCTGAACCACTCGTTTTTCTTTGTTTCCGTTGTCAATACAAATAAAGATTTTTTGGCAATTACTGATAAGTACAAATGAGTCAAGGTTGTATTAAACCTATAGCAGAAGAAGAGAAAAGCCAATGTGATTGATTCTCAGAAGGTCACTTTCTCCTGCTTCAACCTATTCTTTTCTCCCTTCTAAAAAGTCAATGCCCCAAATATTCATCAACTGCTTTTCTCAAAGCTACAATTAACATTAATAGGGTTTTAACTGTTGCAAATTTTTAAAAAACAAAAAAGTTCAAAGTATAAAAAAAGCAAACAAAAGTTCAAAGTATAAACGATTGAAACAACACAGATAAATATTATACCCATACTGATGCACTGCAGCTGAAAGGTGGAGGACAGATCATCGAAAAATTCTCAATCTCAATGTGTTTTTATTAGGGTATCTAGAAAGTAGCAACTGTATGACAAAAACAATGCAAAGCTTTTTCAATTAAAACCTAACTTACTTTAGACTTGGTGTAATAGTGGATAGGTTAATTTAAACTAGCATGCAATTGTTTGATCACATATACAACACTTGAGGAGACAATTATTTAAACTTGCATGGTCCAACTGCCCTCCTTTAAGTATTAAAGCCAGAAAAGGTCAGTGCCAGAGACAGGAAGCCAGCCATGGATCATCATGGGTAGGGGTTGTGCACAGTAGCAATTGGGATAGCCCAATTGCTTGTTTTCACTATTAAACTATTACAACCAATGTGAATAAATCTTTTAGTTTTGTAAATACGTTAAAATGTTGGGAACTCCGATATGAAAAACTTTCTTAATACAGTGGTACTCACTTACGTAGGACCTCCTTTGGTCCCAGGGAGCTGGTAAGTTACAGTATGTGGTGGACGTAGTAAAAATATTTTACAGCTGAAATAGCTATTAATTATACTTTCACATGCACGTTCAACCTTCATAGTTATTTCCAGGGAGTGTCCAATCTGAAAATTTCTGTCTCAGAAATGCAATAGAGAATGACAAATTAAAACAAAGATCTCTATTGCGGCACGTTAAAGCCTAAATACATGTATGAGACCTGTTAACCTCATCTAGGATTTGTAATATTGCCACATGACATAGCCAGATGCTTGATCAGCACTGCAGCTTGTTCAAGAATACACTCCCCACACTTGCTGACTGGACAATGAAGCAGTAGACACACACCAATGAGGTCATCTCTTCACTTTCTCCTCCTGTCAGCACATGTGCACTTCAGCAGAGACTGATTGGCTCTTAGTATTGGCCCTTCCCCTCCAAGCTGAGTGCTGCCCTATAAGGAATTACAAGACGCTAATACTGTCAAGTTCAGATACACATGCACACGTGTAAAAAAAATGTTTGTAATGCTCTTACCTTTGGCACAGATTGTAACTGCAGTAAACAGTTATATTCTAATCAGTGTATTGTGGTCTAAACTATTTCTACACCAACTACCTTACAGAGCCGCCACAGTTGCTCATCAGTGTAATCATTGGAAAAGGAGTTGAGTGGACACTTGTTATGGAATCGATGAAGACTCAGAGACCGAAGAGACATCAGGAGACTGGATTTGAGCAGCAAAAAAGGCCTAATTTCCTTCCTTTTGACAATATGCAGGGATAAAGTAAGACTCATTCTTCTGAGTATAGTGATCCACTTGATGTAAAAACTTTGTTACTAAGGGAGACTTGAACTTGGAGTCTGATATATGAATGATACTGTTGTCCCAGTTATTTTTACGTTTTACTTGTGGTCCCTTACTGCACTTATATTGGAAGCCGCTAGTGGATGTGCAATGCCAGCTGGGAGTAGTGTTTTCTAATACTATTTTGTAAGGTGGGGGTAGACTACACTGCTACCTGAATTTTCAGCTCTTGAATGTGGGATATTTTGAACAATTAGTTGAATTTCTTACACCTTAAATATATAAATAGTGAGTACTCTTCCCATAAAAAAAATATGCAACTTATCTTAATGACCATGAACAACATTGATGTATATTTTTTAGCTGGAAAAGGGAGTTTAGAGACCTAGGTGCTAGGATGAAGGAAAGGACCTCCACGGTAGTTTTCTCAGAGATACTGCCGGTGCCAAGAGCCACTCCGGACAGACAGCGCGAGTTGAGGGAGCTTAACAAGTGGCTCCTATATATATATATATATATATATACTTATATATATAGTTTTTTTTCCCCTCTTTAAAACAAAAATTGCAGCACATGGAGGAAATGCCTCCCCAAAAACAAAATTAGGTGACTGTATATCCTGCATAGAGAATTCCCTAGTTCATCCATAGTAATGGTGCCCACCCAATGAAAATGCAATGCTCCCAACATTGGTCAAAGTCATCTCTGCTGTACCTTTTTCAGACACATCTAAGTTTGGAGAAGAACCTTTGGGCTGTTTTTTTTCCCCCAATCACTTATTGTTCCCCTTTACATAGGGGCAGTGCTGGGATTTGGTCAACTGTTCAGTCCATTAAAATACATTCCCAATCTGAGACCTGAGACTTACAGATACCTTTATCTCTGGTTTTCTCTATTTTGTTTTCTCATATACAGCCACAAAATCCGTCACTTGACATTCGAATCCAAGCAAAATACTTTGCAATGTTTTGTTCCCTTGATTGAAAGAAGAAAAACTATATACAGCTGCCTAACAGCAGGAGGCAATAAATAATGAAGTGTTGTGAGAACCTGATTTGTCCCGAAACATTTAATGGTACACCTCCTCTAGAGCTGTACTGATGTTCCAAATGGTTAAAAGCATCTACCTTTGAAAGCAAATTCACTGTGCCTGTCAAACTTTTTTTTTTTTTTTTATGTTTCCCAATTGTGGTAGGAAAGAATTGTCACAATCAGGAAAATACCAACTTCACTGCCACACCACCAGGCCAGTTTGTGTCTCTTGCAGAAGAAAATATGTATTCAAATAATTTGCATAACATAAAAACATTGGACAAATACCTATTACTGGTGAAAGAAGATTTGGCTGACAAAGTTTAGCTGACTGCGACATGTAGATATGACCCCCCCCCCCCCCACCAAAAAAAAAAAAAACC
>NW_017307141.1:60283-72861 GCF_000935625.1 Nanorana parkeri | reverse complement strand
CTTTTCTACCACTTTAAAAAATGGCATACATATTTTCAAAAATAGTACTGTGGTGTACAGGAAATTGGTGTGGGTACTGTGGGCGGGGGAGAAGAGAAAAATGAATTTTTCAGTACAATGTAATCTACCCTTATAAGAAAAGTCTTTATCATGGTTTTTTACAAAATAGACAAAAAAAAAAAGTGTGACAGCATGGTAATTGGACTAGAATCTACGTAGACAAAGTCATGCTGAAGTAATCCCAGGCTGGTCTAGATTTCCTCTTCCAATTTCTGTCTTGGACTTTTATCTGAAACACCATGGAGGAACGCTTAGGACCATAATGTTTTGATAACTAAAATAAAAATACTACGTTCACATCTAGCAGGACAAATCTACAATTTAAAAAGAAAACGTTTATCACACACACACACACACACACACACACACACACACACACTGTATATAGTATTTACTGTCTTTAACAAACCTTTGCAAACAAAAATGAAAAATTAGCAGTCTACATCTTTTGCCACTTTTGTAATGCTTGCTAATATTTTCAGACTTTACAGGACTGCCTTTTCTTGGTAAGTGGGAGCTATATTCGATAACCATAGATAAACACAAAGAAAATAAACATCCTTGTAACAGCCTTCCCAATAGATGGGCAAGCACTAAAGATCCTCTCAGCCTCATCTATGCGAATGCTCTATTGATAAATGTAAACTCGCAAAGAGAAGGTCCATCTTGAAAACGTTTAAGCTGAAGTTTCCCTTCAAGGATATTTTGGGGGGACAAGAATGCTTCACTCTTGTAAATTCAGAGGCGAGTTACCACCTCTCATGTAGGCTTTGTCCGCTTACACTACAGTGGGATGAAAAAATGTTGCGGCGGAATGGCTTATCAGCATCGTCACTGCTGATGAACAATTTTGTACCTGGTCTACATAACACATGGCCATACCTAGTTTTGCCTTCTGCTTTCTGGATTGACAGCACTGCCTCTGTTACAGAAACCCTCCCACTGTGCGCTGCAGTGCCCGGGAGAAGAAGTGTATAGGACACAAATGAAGGATTAGTTTGCTCAGTTAGGGATTGTAAAGGAAGTTTTTTGTTTAATTTAGAAGAGTTGCACATCACATAGTAAGTGGATTTGGTATGATTAGACTTTCATAAAAGGAGTAGTATAGCAGATGCCTCTGGAGCAAGAAATATTGTAAACCACTACAGATTTGTTTTGAGACTTTTCTACATAGGAGGTCACACTTAAAGTCAAACAAGATAATTGAGGTCATACAAATGAAGCATATGGGAAGTAGAGAACTATCACCAACAGAGTGCTTAGCTGGCCAACCACAGATGCTTGTTGAGGTTGCTAAGCATTTGTGAGGTAAGAAAAAGATCAACACAGAACCAAGGGCAGAGAGATCAGTAGCATGCACTGCCAGAAAAGAGGCATTACTAGTGGAGAATAGATATATATATTAAAAAAAAATCCACACAAACATATCTTATACGTAGACACACACACCTTTACTAGTAATGCCTATTCTCTACTCCACTACACATACAGTACTAGAGCAAAATAAATAGACTTCTGCACTCCATTAAAGCATCATTGTCTTCATGTATATTGATGATTTTGGTTAGTAAAAAAAAAGGGCCTCAAAATGAGTGATGTATTCAATACCCATGTGTTTCTCTAGGCACATGACGACAAGTTAACAGCCTTGTCAAAAGGGAATTGCATTCATGCATTAACCACCCCAACATTCCTAGCCCAAATAAACTAGATTGTCAAATGAAGCAGTTTCTGTGTCTACCTGTGAAAGTTAAAAATCATTTATCATTAAAAGAATAATGTATCCAAAATATTGCCGGGTAGAAGAGAAAAGATTCCAAAATAAAATTCTAGTGGTCACATTAGACAGTACATTCCTTCAAATCAGGAAAATTCAGAGAAAGATTACTGACCATCATCTAAACAGCAGTCTTAGGAATCATTTCTGCAATGCCCTCATCTCTTCTAATTTAGTGCTAAAACTCATTTGCTTTTTTTGCAAGACAAGAAGGAAAAATAATCATAGTGTAAATGTATTATGTTGCTGTCCTAAGTATTCCCTTCTAAGTGCCTTGTGGTAAGCACATCCCTGCCTGGAATTCCTTTAACATGAGCACTTGTGACACTAGTAAAGGCACAGTACTCTCATATTAATGCATAGAGGACTTTCAGCTGCACTGGGATAACAAGTGCAGGGGTTAATGAACCTCCTTCCAGCTATTTCTGTATGGAAAAAAGGCTGGCAAAAAATCCTGGTAAACCGAGAAGTCATATGGCTGTAATTATTAACAGGCGGGGAAAACATTTTTTTTCTCTGCAGCTCTGTGGTGAAGCGAGCCTCTGTCGTGGTCTGTTCCCAACAGTGTCCATCGCAAAACAACTGCAGCAAGATTAATATGCCGTAGCTACACTACATTTATAACTTGCTACTCTATAAAAAGCACATTTAATCATGAGAGCCAGACCTGAGATACAAAAGTACAACTATAAAAACTTCTGGCAGAAGAATGCTCACCTCTCTGCGAACTGCTCCAATGCACTGCATGTAAAATGTCTGCTTTCCTTTCTAAATACAGACAATTCAAATCACATCTCTTTATTTTAAAACCTGGAGGCAAGAATTCCACCCATCATGTACTGGAGCCTTTTAAATCATAACCAGGTAGGAAGCATCAGAGACTGCGTCATATAGACATTTTACAGGAGTAAAAACTGCATTCCTCAGAATATTGCAAGCCACACCACAGCCATTTTAGGAAATTGTATTTTCTAGTCTGAGCCAGTCTTCATCATATTCAGCCAACATGACACTGATTAAATCTGGATGTATAACCATGCTGGTTGCCAGTAATTTTTTTTCCACTGGTGTATTAAGTTGCAGAAATCTTTTTCCACGCTTAAGATGGGGAGAACACACATACACGTCGCAACATCAATTTGCACAGGTTTTTGTCTTTCCATAGGACCAGATTTGAATTTGCATGGTTGACCCCATAAAATTAATGTCATGTAATAGGCACAACCCTATGCAAATTAATTATATTTTTTTTCAATCTTATGCCATTGCACTTCAGGTTTACACTACATATTAAAGCTGGAAGAATCTTCACAACTGCCAACAAAACCACAGTGGTATGAAGAAGGGTATTTCTGATTAAACAACACACCAAGTCTAGAAGAGGGTGGGCTACAACTGCATAAAACCACAATGAGCTTTACTTTTGCCAAATAAGAACAAGAAAGTGAACCTACACAGGGAACAGAATCAAACTGGATGACTAAAAATTGGTAAAAAACATTGCATGCAGGGTTGTAGAAACCGCAAACCATAGCTGTGATCTACTCAGACAAAAAACAAACACTTAACTGAACCTGTTTTGCTTTACAGCAATTTTTAATTCCGGGCCCTGGGGGAACAGAATAAATGGGGATATGCATTACCAGAGTGGAGTCCATCAAATTGCAAGGGCTTTGGCTCATGATCTGCACCTACAGTAGGTTCCAGAGTTCTAAGATATGCCATTGGTTGCCTGGTCTCACTAACCATAAGTTCTACTTCAACATGCAGAACGTAGATTGAGAGAAAAAAACGTGCAGAAAAAGCTTGAAGTGGAACTTGCACTAGAATGCAAGGTTAATTCAAACTGCCTGGGCTCCCTCCCCCTTTAAAACTTGGCTGTTAGTAGGTCTAAGATGTACTTGTAAAGAAAAAAGTTGAACTATTCCTACCTTACACCCATCTCCCACTATGTGAAGTCAACATCCTTCCTGGAAAAAAGGAAAAAAAAAGAAAACAGGGGAATGCAGAGAAAGCGGAACCTCATGAAAAGACACCCCAGTCAATTCTAAGAACAACTTTTCACCAAATTTCATCTGCTTCATATTCCCCTGGATCTAGCTGAAAAAAGAGGGACGCTGTCCTCGCTTAGGTGCCATTGGCACGAAATGGGCGTGAGGCAAGTAAAAACCTAACTTTTTTCCTTACTGGTACGTTTTTCATATAAGAGTGGGTTATATGTGAAGGGGGAGGGGGCTCACGCCGTGTAAGCGAAACTCTTATTGTACTGCAAGGTCCGCTTTAAAGTATAGCATTACTATAGTGAGTCAGCATGGATAAAAAAACCTAGGTGGCTTGTAGAGCCTTAATCCCATCCAGTGAACAGTTCAGGCTGTACTGAAGGAAAATACCCAGTGTTAGATTTATATAGATCATTCACAAATCACGTTTTGTTGATTTTCTCCACACACAAAAAAAAATTGAGAAAAAAAAAAAAAAAAAGATGAAGATGAAACAAAATTATACCAAGTTTGGGCACCCTGTTACTCAGTACTTAGCAAGTCCTCTACACTAAAAAGAAAAATCACAGCCTACATATTTTTTTTCTACCAGCAAACAGGCTGTCTATTCTAGCCTTATGGATCCCCTCCCCTAACAACAAAAGGAAGAGTAGGGTGCAAAGATTTGGTTTGCAAGGGGACAACATTGCAGTGGTCCTTAGCTGTGTGATGAAGGTCAGCATACATCTACAGCAAGGAAGCATGTCTTTAGGTGGGTGGGTGAGAAAGTGATGGACACATTCTTTAAAAACTCTGGATTTAGCTTCACCTGACTTGGATGATGGCCTAAGTCCACATTCACACTAAGCAATACACGTGCATGTGCTGTTTTTGCCATGTGCTGTCTATTGATTTTAATGGGTGCCACACATGCAGCAAAGTAGTTCATGCAGCATTTTCAGCTGCAAGCATCCTTCATTTTTTCCCCTCAATGTTTTACACACGTACACGCGCTGTGTTTGGGGTGCCATTAACAAGAAATGATGGTGCATGTTTTGAACGCGTTGCATTAACGCGCATCAAAGCATGAAGTTGTGAACCAGGATTTAAGTCAAATCAAAATTTAGCTTCAGAAGAGTAATTACCATCAAGGTATTACTGCGCTACGTAAATCCTTGTGAAAGTAGCACAGAAAGTCACAGAGAAGAATATCCAACAAAGATTCTGATCCATCCTGACTTTACCAACATACAGTGTTTTGTTGTGTGCAATTTGTATCCCCCCTGGAGAGATTTCCCACTTTCTGTCCCACCAAGAATTGGTGTCCTCAATGAGGTCACAGATGGCATAAAAAAAAAAATTTGGAGTCGTTTTGTTTTCCTACTCCAAAAAAAAGGAGACAATAAAAAAAAAAAAGGGAGAGACGCACAACAATTGACCAGGAGCAAAAATGTTTACATATGACAAATAAAAAAACAATACACAGCTAAAAATGTCCTAAGGTAGACAATCCCCGAGATTCAATAAAAATTTGAAGGGCATTATTCCGGTCTTAAGCAGCTGCTAAAGTTTTGCAAGTGCTGGTGATGCAAAGCAAGAGGACTTACTATTATTTGCAGAAAAATCAGTTAAGTTTTGCTAAGCTGGCTAACTAAATCCAGCACGTTAATTTTAAATTGCGAGTTTCACAAAACAAAAATGCAGTTAAATTGATTTATCCACTCTTTATGCCTACTTTATTTTGAGATTAGCTTGATCTGCTTGGCATCAAATCGAATAGTTAAGCTTGCTAGTTAGAGGTAGGAGTTTAAATTTTTGATCTGCATAGACTTTTTTTTTTTATGACATCCATGACTAGCGCACGCAGGTGGCTAGAGTTGCTAGTAAAATGCAGGATGTAAGTTAGGAAGGAAGAAAATTAAAAAAGGTAAAAAGATAAAGACCCCCATAGAGGGAAGAATAACACAGCACCTGATACCTGAAGTGAATATGGATTTGCCTCCTTCATGCTTTTAGACCCATGTTTCTTATGTCTCTTCTTACTATCTTACCAAGATGACTACACTTTAGTTCAAATCTGAAAACTAGCTATGGCGATAAATGAAGGAGTCTTATTCTGTTGGATTTTTTATTTATTTTATTATGGAGAATGCAACAGGATAAGTGGAAACACCTGGGAACATGGCCATAGTTGCAGCAGAAGTGGGAGTCTTTCAAACAATAGAAAAGCCAACTATGGAGGCTTCACTGCCAAATCCAAGCCTTTTAGGAAGCCAGCAGCTGACTCAGTCTACTGCCTTTAAGCAAAATATTACTTTTGGATGGACTGACCATTTCATCTGCAGGTCAGTTTATTGCACTATTACTACTATGATAAACCCAAGCATGTCTTAAGATGCCCATACACTGTGCGATTATCGCACGATAAATCGCAGGAAATCCCGCGATCGTACGATAATCGCAAAGTGTATGGCAGGCGTGCAACCGTTTTTACTGTACGGTCGCACGTCTTTTGTCTAAGGAGCATGTTCGAAAACCAGCCGAAAATCGTAAGATTTCGTAAGGTTTGTGGCATGCTCGGGAGACAAATGCCGAACGAGCAGTGTGCGCATGCGCACACTGCCCGTTCAGCGGGGCGGGCTTGTGATGATCACAAGTATGATCTGCAGATCGTGCGTTTTTTTAATTTACAACCATCGCAAGACCATGGTCTTGCGATGGTTGTAAAGTGTATGGCCACCTTTAGTAAAGAAGATTTTTTTTTTAGAACTTTTACTAAACAATATTTAGCATTTTAGAAGAAAAAAAAAAAAAAGGGGATAGATAGAACTGAACTCAAAAGACTACAGCATATGCATAAACAGTACATGTGTATTCCAATAGAAAGTAGAAACTACACACATACTAACTGCACTATGGCATTGTACAGTGTAACAATTTGCATATTAGAAAGTATATTATTAAAAGGAGGTTAAGATCAAGGTGAAGTGTTATTGACTGTGTATCATTAATTCCCAGAAAGATACAGCAGGCATTGTTAAAATGCCAACTAATTGAGCAGTCATTGCTTTGTCTAAATAGATTTTGAAATGCTTTCAACAGATTTGAGTCACCATAAATCTACCTGTTGGAAATAATGGGTTCATTCAATGGCTTCTGTATCTTTTGCAAAGATGACAAGAGGCATGGCATTGATCTACTACCCATACTTCCTTGTGAAATACCTCAAGAAACAAATGCAATGTAGGTAAAACAGTAAGCAATAAATAAAAAGTGAAATGAGCAATAGCTCAATCAGCAGTTACGGTTAAAACACACACACACACACACACACAATCCATTTCCCTGGAAAATAGGGCTGTGTATGAAACTTTGGATAATATTCTTCCAGATAAACTGCTGTAAAAAAAGTTAAATGGGTTAAAGTAGGGATTGATACAGAGCTATATTACTTTTGTAGGGTTGTGTTTTGTAGGGTTGTGTTTTCCAACAACCTTATTGTGTAGCGTTTGTTTTTTTATTTTTGCAAGGCACCGTAGAGAACATTGTATCCACGCATAATCTGTACTGCATTGCCTGCCAGGGGCTTTTGAGAGGCCTTCAGAGTTCCATGGCAGGGGCGGGGTGCAGAGAGTCCTCTAAGTCTGGTCAGCTGGCCAACTCCTGGTGAGCTTATCAGTGGGTTGGACCAGGCTTTGACAAAATGGAGGGGCACTGTTATGCAATTGTGTTTGGGAAGCCCTTCATCCTTGGGAGAGGTCATTCAGTTTTCAGCTTTGGGGAGCGGGAGAGCCTGAATTAGCCCTCCCTCCTTGTGGAGAGGCCCCATCGAATAAAAGCCCACTGTGTGCAATCAGGATGCCTGCAGAGAGGTGTAACGCATGAGCCTGGACATAGGGGGTGTGGCCCTTTGTGCCATGGTGGCCTAAAGGGATTTCTGTAAGGATCACAGAGCTTAAATGAATAAGAGAACCTCTTGTTTTATGGCTACATTGCTTCAGTGAATGTTTTGTGAGGCTCTTGGATGCTGAGACACCAACCCAGATCCCCTAGGGGAGCTGTAGGAGCCCCTGAAGAGTTTCAGAATTCTACTTCCACCTGTGCTACCTCAGGTTTTGTAAAGACTTAGATTTTGCAACTGCATGTAAACTAGCCAGAAGGGCATTCCACTTCCAATTTCAAGGCCATTTCAGGTGGAGGAATTTAAGAGTGAGAAACTTATGAAAATGACAAACTCTCACCTAGGGAGGCAGAAAATCTCCTAGTTACCCTGGTACTGCTAGAGAGTGGATGTAATTACTGCCAGGAGAAGGTCATCTCCCATGACCCCCACACCAGAGTAATGTACACTTGTACCATAGAAAATGCTCAAGTTTGAATTAAAGAGGAAACGGCATTTATGTATTTAGCCATCTATTACTCAGCTGTTTGGGAGGAACCACTATGAGAGACCAGATTTCATGGCACTGGTAAAACTTAAGAGATCCACTCAACTTTCAGCAGGGTATACTGTGTCAACATTGTTTGGGTAGGGGAAACAAAAACAGGTCACCATGTAATGCGTTACCTGGCCAGCACATGGTATCTGTTGCCTGTGTTTGGAGCAGGGAAACCACCTTAATGGTTGGAAAATAAGAGTGTGTACAACTGTAGTATACAATATATGCATGCTTACAGTCATGTTCACTCAACATGACTGTAAGCATCTTGCATTTGTCTGGAAGTTCAACTAAAAAGGATTGTTCAATAAACATGAACAGCTTCACCATTACTGCTTTTTACAAAGTACATAAATATGGCACATTTGATGGATCACTGTGAAAAATTGCACCATTACTCGATGTTTGCAAAAAACAAAATCGATCCATTTGTTTTTTTAATATTGCCCATTAAAGCATCTGTCAATAACTGCAAATCACTGTAGGCCATGCCCGATATGGTGTTGTGCCCAAGCATGCACATTAGAAACATTTAGCATACTCATCTTTAGTGATAGGTCCCACTTGTGTTGAATGAAAAGCCCACTATATTTAAAATATGCATTTTTTTTAATCAATTCACAGCAAGACAAAATCTCAGTAAATTATGTCTTCGGTTATAATATCTGGTTGCACTCACTGGTGACTGTTGATATCTGACAGCATGTAAGCATGCTGATGTGGCCATCCCACTCACAGCAAAGACTTTTGTGCCAAACATTTCCAGAGTAGTTTTGAATTTAGGTCTACACATATGGCATGTCACAAGCAAGCCTTTGTAACCTCAGTTCTTCTTGACCAGTTAGATCTCAACTTAACAGATCTGAAAACACTCCTAGATGCCAATTACCTTCTAGTTCTCAAAATTCAAAACGTATTCAAAAGTCCCAAAGTGGACATGTATAACTGTAAAATGCTAGATCAGACTCAAATTAGTTTAACTCTTTAACTCAAATTAGTATGACCAATATATGATTTAAGTCCAGGTAAAACTTATTTCAGGCCGTGCTACTCTTCAAATTTCATGCATATGGCGCAACTTTTTTAATGAAGCTCAATTTTATGAGAAGCGTTTAAAAATTATTTATCTGCATAATATGTAAACATTCTACCTTTGATTGAGAAGTGTGTTACTGCACTACAATGCTGTAAAACTTCGATAAATGGTTCAACATATAAAATTTTATGTTTTATCACATAGCTAAAACATGTGAAAATTAGTGTTTGTGATCCCAAGTGTACTCCAATCCTAACTTATCACTGCTGTTCTCTATGCTTCATATAGTACAATAAACAAATGGCAGAATATCTGGCTTCCATTGTACTGTGCCTTCACATTTACTTTGGGACCATGCAATTTGTTTGCATGCAAATATATACATTTGTATACTAAAAGGAACACAAAATAAAGATTTCAGCTTTACCTTAAATTAAAAAGGTATATTTGTGCATAATAAATGTAAAAGCCAAGTTTTAGAGTTACAGCTATATTAACTGCATAGTATATAGATACTATAGTATTTTCTATTACTGATAAGCTTACGGCCTGCTTTTTAGGAACTGTTCTGTTACACTCAAATGTGCATGAAATTTTTTTTTTTGGGGGGGGCGGGGGTGTCATTACATTCGAGTCTAATGGGTCCCAAACACACGCCATTGCAGTAAGGAACCTGGTGCTTTAATACATCACTAATCCATGTGTATACACTGTGTTGCAGGGCATTGTCAAAAAAAAAAATGGGTCAGGTATGTTTTCTGCACGCCTGTGGTTAAGGGCACACAGGAAATACATTGACATACACAGCACCCTTCAATGTATGTTATAAACACACAGGCATAGGTGTAAATTGGCCCACAAAGATTCTACTGCATTAACAATTATATTTAGCCGTGAAGGCCTGGTTCAAAGATGAGCCATACAGAATCTCTCCATTACGGCCCATAGTTCATCTGCTAGTCTGAATTATGCGTTGGCCAACTTAAACAGGAACGCTTTTCACAAACATTTTTATCAGAATACTGATGAGTTAGCTGCAGAACATACCCAAGGATTCAAATATATTTTTTTCGGAAATAATTTTTTGAATTTGTCACAGAATACAATACCATGCAAAATAAAGAAATGTTCTGCAACTGGAAAGATGAGGTGCTCTTTCTAGATAACCATTAGGAGATTCTGTCCTATAAAAAGCATGGCAGGCAGACAACTAGCTAGAATGGTAAGCTAGCAATGGCAGCCCTTGTTTCTTTCAGGAACACATGAGTCATAACACCACCTGCATTTTGTGAGTAAAATCATTTTTATCAAGGACTTGGCATCAAGAAAAGACCACAAGTTGAATACCTACCAGATGAGTAAAAGGAATATCAAACACACAGACACAGCAAATCAAGCTGCTCCCCTCCTCCCTTCTCCAAGCTAGTCGATGGACAGCTGCTGGAGTCTACACTGTCCCTTGTGAACAACTTGTACTGAACAGGAAGTTCAGGGAAGCTGAAAGGCTTGGAACCAGCTATTCAGAAATATGATTATAACTGCTTGGTCAAAAATGTAAAGAGATACTTTGCTGGGCAATATATATTAGTTTGATCTAGGATTATTGAAAAACAAAAGTTTGAGAGTTTGTTAGTTTAAAGCAAATATTAAAATTGCAAACACATTAAGTGAAATACAGGTTTTAAAAAACAGGCTTTTCCTGCTCATACATAGGTGCTGCTAAATTAAATAATGTATAATACTACATTAAAATATAATATATACAAATATACCTTAAGGCACTACTAAAACAAAGTTCATTACTGGCTCTCTACTAAAAAGGAACAGCAAGCAACTGGTGGCTGTCCTGGTCTTCAAAACCTACTATGTGTTAACCAACATGCCAGGCACCCAGCACTGCTGAACTAATGCTTGTAGCATCCATAAACCATGCTGTACACTACTTGTCAGCAGAGTGAGAAGAAAAATGAAGGGCATTAATAGGTCAAACAAGCATCAACACCCAAGGGATAATATACACACAATATTATAACAATACTTATACAGAGCATTAATCATTTCTCCTGAATAAAGTCTACCCAAACACATCTTAAGCAAGCGGAAAACCAACAAAAGCACAGCATAGTGTAAATAAGCACTCATTTTATTATTTGTAAGAGTTATCTAAATATGGTGCTATGTGGTTTTCCGTTTTCTTTGAATGAATTGGTTAATTTTGAAATTAAAATTTGGCTTCTGTAGACAGACACATACAGTTAAAATTATCTTAAAAGACTTGTTCCAGATATAGGTGGATCCTGGCAAGTTGAAACACCCAATTCGTTTTTTTTATTTCTTAGGACTCCGTTGGTGAGATCACCCCAGAATATTTTTCCATTAAACATTCCATTGGTCTGTAGAACTCTGCTGAAGTTTTTCCTTGAATTCGATTTTATAAAAGCTGACACCACCAGCTGCCTACTCAAAACGTAAAAGGACAAGTGTACTGTGTGTTGGGAGTACTGGAGTTCATCATTGTATGTCTTATGTCTCCTTACCACAGCATATGAAATACTACACAACTGTATTTTTATTCTAATAGAATTCTTCGAGTTAGTGTCTGTCCATATACTGTGAAATTATACATGTACTATTTGCTGAAAATGACTATCATAATAGCCACTTAAATAAATTAGAAAATGTGAGTTATATATTGTTCTAGCAAAACAAATATTTTAATCCAAAGTGTTTGAGACAACTCAGTTCTGCTGATTGGGCATGTGGCGTCGGTGTCTGAATCCAGTAAGCATAGTTATACATGTAACCTATAAATTTATACAGATCACCTCAAATGACATCCTCAGTTTGTGTCTAGTTCTATGCTACAGTGATGTGTCAAATCTCAGCCCTTTTTAAATATTTAGCAGAGCTGGGATTCTTAAATATTAGATGATTATCTTTTTTACAGAAGCCTAGGGTGGCAAGGTTAATACATTCTATTTTATTCATCTTGTTTATCTTGCTTTCTAGAATTCCTTATTGATCAAGGGCTTATGCAAGACAAGATTCTATTTAGCAGCTTCATTGTTTAGAAAGTTATATTTCCATCTATCGTCCTATTTAGTACTCATTTGACATTAAATAGGAGCAGCAGTACAACACTGGCTGCCTCCGTCAACTGTTAGCTTTAAGAGCAACAATTTATCATCTTGTTGGCATACGAACCATGCAGAGTACAAATGTAAGTCAACATGGTAGACCAATGATCGGGGGGGGGGGGTCGCGCCTTTTCTCCGTAAAATTCATTT